>NC_084739.1:46428822-46513822 GCF_033978785.1 Entelurus aequoreus | reverse complement strand
ATGGCATGCATGGAAGTAATCTACAGCGTGGTTAGGGCCAACTTCCACTCCTGACCTAAACCCTCCTGAGAACATCTTAAACTGGAGATTTATGGTGACCACAAGCTGTCCAGCATATTGCTCTGGACAGTTTCTCGGAGGCTGTGGTTGCTTTTGGACAAACAGTTGATCATCAACAGATTAAGAAACGGACTATATGTACCAAGACTCCACGGATAGAAGACTTTATAATTGTTATTGAAAATAAAGCTGACTATATTGGGTTTTTTTTAAGGTGTATTTCTACATTTTGACTTGTTATTTTCACTTTAACAGATGAAGACAACCAAGTGTGATGGGAAATGTATTTGCATAATAACTGTGAACACTAAATGTTGTCCAATAGTTTAGCACACATACAGTAGATATTTTTCCAAGAAAGCCAAAACCTTACTTTTACTTTTTTAATTTTTAGCTTTGAGGTTCATTAACATTTTATGGTATATTGACAGAGTAGTTTAATAATAAAATGAATCCTCAAAAATATAAGTAGCCTAACAATGGGTGTCTAAATTCAACCTGAAATCGAAAATGCCAGCGGGCACATGTACAACAAGCAATCTGGCTGGGCAGGGTGTTTACACGTTAAATGTAAATATCTGGTGGTTTGATGGGTGCTTATTTGTCGCTGTCTTGCGGACAACGTGAGAGACTGAGGCCAGTGATCACGGAATGTACTTTCTACAGTCAGTGTGCACAGCATTTACTTAAATGACCCAATCCAAACCACCTTCCCTAGTCATTGCGCAGAAAAACAAAATTCGACCAGCACAAAAAGTCAACAAACATTTCACACATAACACAACCTGCACACTGAACTTTGTGGATATTAACATTTTACGGTATATTGACAGAGTAGTTCAATAATCAAATGAATCCTCAAAAATATAAGTAGCCTAATAATGGGTGTCTAAATTCAACCCAAGGTCCATTTGCTTTTTTTTCTTCCAACAGTACATCTTCAGTTTTGTTCCTTTTTCCAATAGAGGACACATGTCTGCTGGAGTACACGCACACACACACACACACACACACACACACACACACACACACACACACACACACACACACACACACACACACACACACACACACACACACACACACACACACACCATATTAGATATTTTTATTGTCTTGAAATGTTTTATGGCGGTCCTTAATACCTCATTAATTCCTGTTTGTTTCATGACTCACTGGAAAGTGTGAGTATGAACGGTCAACTGACAGCCACAGAAACCTATGTGTGTAGATGCACACACACACACACACACACACACACACACACACACACACACACACACACACACACACACACACACACACACACACACATTTATCTTCGCCATACAAAGGAAATGCCGGTAGACAAAGTTAGGTGATGAGAGAACTTGGGGGTTGGAAGTGAGGAAAAAGTCGAAGAAGAGGGAGTGAGGAATGAGGAAGAAAGGGCATAAGGGTAGAGTGCCTCGAGGCCTGGTGTGCCTTGGTGGGGGGTGGGATATGGATAGATGGGATAGGGATCGTGGGGGAGAGAGACGGGAGGGGTGAGGGCTGAGCCCTGACGACCGTGTCCATTAACAGATGAACTTGGCATACCTCCAACTGTTTGATGAGACTAGTTGTGTGTTTTGTGTGTATGTTTGTGCGTCACCCGCCTCTCCCACACCTTTACTCGCACACACACACAAGCGCTTCATTGTTTGTCATGTGTGTTGTTTTTCCGTACTTGCATTTGCACACAAACGTCATCTTTTTTTCTCCAACATTGTGATTGTAATTCAAAATTCCATTTTGGACTGTATCCTCTGTTTGTTTGTTTTTAACGTAATTAATTTTTAAAATATGACCGGCACAATTTCAGATCATTAAATGTACATTTATATAAGCTGGGCTTAGTTAAAAGAGACATGACTTTTAAATACACAATGTTTTGTTTTTTTTAGCTGCTCCTTACGGTAACCTTGGGGTGTCCAAACTATGGCCCGTGGGCCAAAATCGAAGATGCCGGCGGGCACAAGTACAACAAGCAATCTGGCTGGGCAGGGTGTTTACATGTTAAATGTAATTATCTGGTAGTTTTGATGGGTGCTTATTTGTTGCCGTCTTGCGAACAATGTGAGAGACTGAGGCCAGTGATCACAGAATGTACTTTCTACAGTCAGTGTGCCCTGCAGTTACTTAAATGACCCAATCAAAACAACCTTCCCTAGTCATGGCACAGGAAAAAAAAATCGACCAGCACAAAAAGTCAACAAATATTTCACACATAACAACCTGCACACTGAACTTTGTGGATATTATAAAAACAGCCAACCACCATAAAAAAATATCTAAATTACACCCATTTAAATCCATTGCAAGGCATTATGGTATAAAATGCAAAAAACTCCTTCCACACTTATCCATGTTTGGCACATTTTTGCTGCTTGATATTTCTGATTGATTACCACACTTGAAGGAAGCCGTCACGAAGGTAAACATTGTAGCAGTTGAACTTTCACATGCTCTTAATATTAAATTCTAATAATTATTAATTATATAGCCATTATATTTATATATATTTGTGTGTATGTATATATATATATATATATATATATATATATATATATATATATATATATATATATATATATATATATATATATATATATATATATATATATATATATATATATATATATATAAAGTTACTTTACATGCAGTCAGCTTTCGGTCCCCCACCAAATGTTTTTTAGCCCGATGCGTCCACCCGGTCAAAACGTTTGGACACCCCAGTCTTAATTTGTAATTATTCTGACGGCATTACTGTATGAGCAAATAACACTACAACATTGTTTTTCTCTGCACCTTCGGTATTCTGACTATATGCATGGAGGGTACACTATAGGCTTTTTGTGACCCTAAACAAGATTTTGTGTGTGGCCCCATTTCGGTCTTTAATTTTATTCATGTAACAGTAACTATAGTGCTGTTACATTTGTTTATTTTCACAGAACACAGCCATCGTAATGTCACAATGGTGGAATATAAAACATATTTGTTCATGTATTTGCAAGCTAGATGTGCTTTGCGTTTATCCTAAACTGGGATGAAATGTATTTATTTATTTTATAATTTATTTAATTTAAGGTCTTACAAAAAAATTTAAATATCAACATAATATCTAAATAAATCATGAATGAAAAGGAGCAGAAAGCAATATAAAATTATGATATCTGCCCTTATTCACACAATTACAACATTTGTTGTTCAACTCTGAATACTATTAAGGCAATATTTAAATTTTATAACATACAACAAAATAAGCAAACAATAATTTACTCCAAATCCTATATTTTCATTGGCCTACTGCCATGCTCCCAAAATAACAGATTGCTGGAGAAGTCCCAACAAAATCATTCATTTATGCAGCATGGACACAAGCTTGTATTGTCAGCTGCAGAGTTTGATAAAAGTAGCGGATTTGTTCTCCACACAGATGTCCTCAAGGCAGCCATTTTCAAAAAAATGTTGATTTTGTTCTCCAAAATGCCAACATCTGAAACGGTAAAAAGAAATTGCTGACTCACTGACAAGGTTCGGCGTGGAAAAGCTTGGTGTTGGCCAACGATTGAGCTAGTGCATGTAAAACTTCATAGAAAACTGTGAAAAAATTTAAATAATTACAAATGACAGTAATTCGAGTAATGTGTGCATGACAACACACTGAATGTTATGTATATCTACATTTGTAACTTTTTACTAACTTTTAATATGAGTTGTTCCTTTTGTAGCGCACGCATTGTGTTGTTTATGAAGTGTCATTGATGCATGATGCTTGTTGTGCACGTGTCCGTGTGAGTGCCATATAACAGGGCAGGTGGTAAGTGGACCTGAGTTGCGGTATAGGCCTTGATAGCATGTAACATGAACCCTAACCTGGACATGTTGACACCTAATTTATGTTCAGAAGACAAACAAACAACAATATGGATGAGTCAGCTTTTTTGATTGATTGATTAATACTTTTATTAGTAGGTTGCACAGTGAAGTACATATTCAGTACAATTGACCACTAAATGGTAACACCCGAATAAGTTTTTCAACTTGTTTAAGTCGGGGTCCACTTAAATTGATTCATGATACAGATATATACTATCAGATATATACTATCATCATAATACAGTCATCACACACGATAATCACATTTAATTATTTACAATCCGGGATGTGGAGGGGGGGGGTTAGGTTTGGTTGTTATCATCAGTCATCAACAATTGAGAACAGAGAAATGGACATTGGAACAGTGTAGGTCTGACTTGGTAGGATATGTACAGCAAGTAGTGGACATAGAGAGAGAGAGAGAGATCGGAAGGCATAAGAAAAAGTATCTACAATCTAGATTGTTTACATTTGATTATTAACAATCCGGGGAGGATGTTAGTTTAGGGTTGTAGCTGCCTGGAGGTGTACTTTTATTGCGGTTTTGAAGGAGGATAGAGATGCCCTTTCTTTTATACCTGTTGGGAGCGCATTCCACATTGATGTGGCATAGAAAGAGAATGAGTTAAGACCTTTGTTTGATCGGAATCTGGGTTTAACGTGGTTAGTGGAGCTCCCCCTGGTGTTGTGGTTAAGGCAGTCATTTACGTTAAGGAAGTAGTTTGACATGTACTTCGGTTTCAGGGAGGTGTAGCGGATTTTATAGACTAGGCTCAGTACAAGTTGTTTTACTCTGTCCTCCACCCTGAGCCAGCCCACTTTGGAGAAGTGGGTAGGAGTGAACAACACTTTGCAAAAGACTGTGGACCTGATCCACTAAGATCCAAATACCAATCGCTAAACGCAAACTTTACAGTTGCGTGTACTATTAGTGGGCGTGTTGCCTGTACTCTACTAACACTGTGTACAATTGATAACAAGTGCAAAAGTGGTGCAGACCGCCTTGTTTGAATGTGGACACTCATTTACTGCACTTCATGTTATCATGCTCCTTACCTGTAGCGTTTTGCTATATTTTGAAAGATGCAGCAGACCATTATGTACCACTTTTTCTGGGCATTTTAGAAGCAGTCCTGCAGTAAATCTACAACGAAACCCACTTTTTAACCTACTCAGTTGCCTAGTGGTTATAGTGTCCGCCCTGAGATCGGTAGGTTGTGAGTTCAAACCCCGGCCGAGTCATACCAAAGACTATAAAAATGGGACCCATTACCTCCCTGCTTGGCACTCAGCATCAAGGGTTGGAATTGGGGGTTAAATCACCAAAACTGATTCCCGGGCACGGCACCGCTGCTGCCCACTGCTCCCCTCACCTCCCAGGGGGTGAACAAGGGGATGGGTCAAATGCAGAGGACACATTTCACCACACCTAGTGTGTGTGTGACAATGATTGGTACTTTAACTTTAACTTTAAGAAGGGCTGATGGTCCGCCCTAGGAGATGCTGGCACTAATTGCAAGTGTGTGCCCCGGACGCAAGAATATGCATAATGCCCAAAACATTTTTTAGAAACAGTTTACAGTATATGAAAAAATTAACTTTATTAAAAAGAACGTCTGCAGACGCCAAAATGCATCAATTTAATTTGTTTTAACAAGCCCCTTAAGTCATCCAGCAGCTATAAAATTCTAACAATATATTGATGACGAGACACTGTCTAACATTTTTTTATTTTTGACAATCCAAATATTTTGACAAGCATACTGAGCTGCAGCGTGATCACCTCCTTTCTCACAGCCATTTCCGCGCAATGCCAGTTTGCATGTCCTTTCGAAACATACTAAATAAAGCTGCAAAACAACAGCCGGAGAACCGATTTAGTCTTGATAAATCACATCAAATTTTGCCTATCGTTCACAATCATTATGAGAGACATGGCGACGTATGTATTTTAAAAAAAATGCATTCTAAATATTTAATAAATGCGATCAAAAGTCAGCTTACAATGACCCTGGGAGCCGCTCAATTCTGCCTATAAAGCCCTTAAAAACATTAAACACCGCCATTAGGGTTTTATATACATGATGTAAGTATATATGTAATGTAGTAACGGGTACATTTATAATAACATTTCATATTTATGTATTTTGACCATTTTAAGCATACGTGATTTAAAAAAAATTAAAAAACGCATCACGTTTGCTTTTTTCTTCATCACTGATTATTACTCACCACAAACTTCATGAGAGCCAACAAACATAATAAAACATCTCTTACTCTACAAGGTCTGCTGTCATTAGGAAGCCGACTAATAGAATCTTGTTATATTCACGTTTAGGTGGGGAATGTCTAATAATCTTTGCAAAGAAATGTAATGGGGGGGTGACAAAGCATCTTTTTGTGTCATTCTCGTCAGTTCTGGGTCATAAATGGCTGTCAAGGTGTACCAACTTGCCAGTATACGTCCTCAGCCATTTACTTTTCAGGTGAGATGCATGATTTATGATCTACAATAAACTTACAGGGAGCAAGGAAGCGAGGAAGCAGCAGACCATTCGATGATGTAAACATAGGTACACACAGTAGTAAGGGTGTAACGGTACACAAACATTTCGGTTCGGTACGCACCTCGGTTTAGAGGTCACGGTTCGGTTCATTTTCGGTACAGTAAGAAAACAACAAAATATTAATATTTTGGTTATTTATTTACCAAATTCGTAAACAATGGCTTTATCCTTTTAACATTGGAAACACTACAATAATTCTGCCCACGTTAATCAACATTAAACTGCCTCAAGTTGTTGCTCAGATTAAATAAAATCACAAAACTTTTCTTCTACATATAAAAGTGCAACATTAAACAGTTTCAAGTCAACTCATCATGCTTAATTTATTACAGCATTTGGGAAGCCTGTAGTTTATTTTTATTATGTAAATGTTATATTTTTATCAACATGTGATAGCAGGGACCCTGCCATTCAAAACTAGGCTGCTGCATTACTAATGATTAATGTAACTATAGCTGAAAAAATGGTACAATAGCAATAGGAGAGACTATTCATCCCTGAACACCATGGAGTTCATGTAGGCTTAATGATGCACTTACATTATTATATCAACTATCAGAGACAGAAACGCTTCATTTAACATAATGTCCTGCTTCAACACAGCTCAATCAACACAAAAAAAGGTAAAGTGAAATAACGGACAGACAGGGCTTTGCTGTCCGTAACACACACACACACACACACACACACACACACACACACACCGCAAAATGAGCTAACGTTACGCTAAAAGCGAATTAGCCTTCACCTCAAGCCAGGACTGTGAGCGAGCTGAACTGCCTTTTATATTTCTATAATATAACTAGTGATGTTACTAGTAGTTGACTCTGAGGTGTTTATAATAATTTGGGGAGAGTCTGATGCTTACCTGCTAAACGCTAAGCACTGACTACATGCGCTCTGAATACGCACTGCTGATTGGCTGTTACCGCTCTGAATATGCACTGATGATTGGCTGTTACCGCTCTGAATATGCACTGCTGATTGGCTGTTACCGCTCTGTATGTAACCAATCAGATAGTTGTGTGGGTGGGACAATGCTGGGTGCTGTGTAGAATCCTGACAGAGACAGAGGCTGAAGGAAGCCAAGCGGAGGCGGCTATTTAATATGTTCGTGTGGAAACTCGTTCGGTACACCTCAGAACCGAACCGAAACCCCCGTACCGAAACGGTTCAATACAAATACACATACCGTTACACCCCTACACGGTAGTGATCATGGCGTCGCTATAAATAGTTTGTCTGCGTTAGCGCTTATAATAACAATATCACTAATACTTGGTTAATCATCAAGTCAAAACATGTAAGTAAATGGAGTATTGTTGGCACTTTTTGTAGGTTTTTTAATTGGATTTTATGGGCGGAATAGAGGAGCTCCCATTGGCTCTGCTGTAAGTGAACTTTTATTTACAAGTTGGAATGCATTTTTAAAAAATCCATCCGTCGTCATGTCTTTCATCATGATTGTCAACGATAGGCAAAATTCCAAAAAAAAGTGCAGTTCCACTTTAAGAGACACAATCCTCTGTGCACAAGTTTTCAGCTTTGCGTGCGCTATCAAGTTTGCACGTATGTTAATACACGCAAACCTTTAGTACAGATGAAGGCTTAAATGTACAAAGAGGTCAAATGCATGATGGTACAATTCATTCTGCAATAATGTGACATATCTCTCAGTATGATTTAGTGCAGTTGTAAAAGTATGACATTGTTGTTAAAATTAATTAATATTTGCAAAGGGAATTTTTGGATACTGGCATTGTCACAGTTATATAACATATGTAGCTTCCAGGTTCTGTGATTTTGCATGCTTGTTGCTGCTATCGTTTTTTTGTTAACATCCGCACAGCTAAAATATCATGTTTAGAGACCAAGGAGTTGGTTGCAAATTTTGGGCACTGACCCATCTTGCAGTTTGATTTAGAAACAATTATTTTTAAAATCCAGTGTTTTGGCTGTGTTAATACATAGATCTGCTTGGCTTACAGCTACTGCACCATATCAGCTACCTTCTTCCTCCCCTGCTCCCTAATCTTATGTAAACACAAAGATCCGCTCCAGCTTCTCCTGGCAGATGCAGGCGAGCATTGATGTCCGGCTGTGATACAAAAGCGTGGATTTAAAGTTTAAAAGTGCTTAGGGTAAGAGGGGTGTCTATTCGCTGTTCTTTGTCGTTAACCTGAAAGAAAGGAAGATGGTGTTAATGCATCACATTGATTAAAATCCCGGAGTAAAATCTACAGCAAAATGTTGAAGGGAAATCATTGTTCTGTACTGCAGAGGGTTAAAGGAGAAATCTATTTCTTTCTTGAATAAAAGGGTGGCGGGTGCTTTAAAGTGTCTTTTCTGCTGCAAATGCTGATGATTAAGGCAGAAACTGCAGGAGGCAGACAAAAGACAAAGATAAAGGGAGTTGAAGGAAAGCAAAAGATGTCTTCACCATGCAGAAAGAGACATGTTGTGACATGACCCATGTCCAGCCCGATGTACGCATAAAAGCATCTGTCTTCCAAGATACATTTTTATGCATGCACGCACGTGTGTGTGTGTGTGTGTGTGTGTGTGTGTGTGTGTGTGTGTGTGTGTGTGTGTGTGTGTGTGTGTGTGAGACAGAGAGAGAAAGAGAGAGAGAGGATTTATCAGATTCTGAGAATGTCTGAGTTGTCTGTGCCTGTGAATGATCTATGGCTAGTGTTTACCAGGCCATACTTTGGCTAGGCCTGCCATCACTGGCCTATGAATGATAAATTACGGATGTCTATCGGATTCACCCGAGCACCTGTGGTCCCTTGCTCTCCTTTCGCCTTTTACTCGACACACCAGAGACATGTTTTAATACTTTGATGTTGTCTTTTTTTCGGGAACGCAAACATTTTTGAAATTGTCTTTATTATTTTTCAATCAATTTCAGTGTCAATCAGATGATTTGATATGGTAATGATTTAACCGTTTTTCCATTTACAGTAATGCACTGTAAAAACGCAGGTAGATTTATGGGTAAAAAACTGGCAGCTCAGTCGCCACAATTTTACCGTAAAAATAACAATGTTTATTTTTCATTTTTTATTTATTAAGCGTAAAAACAGTGTACATTTTATGGTATACCTGATGTAATACATAAACCGTTGGTTTACAAGGATAATACAATTCCTTCAATAATCAGTAATTAATAATAGCCAATAATCGAACAGCCTTTTGAGCCTGTGTTGCCAACAGGTCTGTCTCTCTCTCATCCTCACCTCGGTGCCTGTCTGGGTTCTTAATCCTTAACCCTCGTAAGGTGAACAC
This sequence comes from Entelurus aequoreus, assembly GCF_033978785.1. NCBI lineage: Eukaryota > Metazoa > Chordata > Actinopteri > Syngnathiformes > Syngnathidae > Entelurus > Entelurus aequoreus. Next base: position 46,504,004 of record NC_084739.1, on the reverse strand, counting down.
TTGTGTTTACGTTCAGTCATCAGTTTGCCTTTCAGAGGCTTTAGTCGGTCGCTTATGAACTTTGTTAAGTGCTGACTGAAGGCATTCCAGCTCTTTTATGAACACAGTTTGCTATTTGACTTGAATATTTGTTCTTCATTAAGATGGCGGATGGTGAGTGAGAAAATGACTACTTGCACTAGTTGTTGGTTTAAATCGCCAAATGAGTTATTTTTCATAGTTTAGAGCCAGAAACGTGTGTTGTTTGTGTGTTTGTGGAGGTGGTAAACTAAATCCCTGAAATTATTCTTTAAAATTCATTGAGTGATTACGACATTTAGCCTTTTTTGACTTGTTATCCACATTGAAGTGACGCTAAATCAGGTAAAAATGGTGGAATTAGGAAAGTAACCACTTTTAAACTACCTGATGACACATTCTGATGACTGCCAAGGTCTGAGACCATATTGTTTCCCTCTGGTCTCTGTTTCATTTCCTTCTTGTTTTGTCTCCTCCTAAACAGCCCCTCTCCTCACCGCTTTGCTGTGTTTGTGTTTCCTCAACCCACTTGTCTCAGTAGCAGTAAATACCCTTGCTACCTGACACAGATCCACCTTTCTACTTGACCGCGCACACAGAGAAGGCCAGCTGTGTGTGCGTGTGTATATCCGAAGAAAAGTGTTTTCCCCAGTGACCCTCTGCCTCCTGGTTTAAAGGACTGAGCGACGCACCCTCTTACTCACTCTCCCCCAAGCAGACTCCGTCTCTGAGATAAAACAGGTTTAATCTTTGACACGGTGTCCTAACTGGCCTCTTTGCAGGTGAGGAGAGCCTCTTGGGGTGTGTGTGTAACTGTTAGACTCACTCTGACCTAAATTTGGAAGACAATAGCCCTGAGGCTGTGTGTGTGTGTGTGTTTGTGTGTGAGTTTGTGATTGTGTGAATGCCTTCTCTTATGAAACTGTGGGTTTGTGTGTTTCCGGTCTTTGGTTTCCCCCAACGCTTTTAGCCCTCTATCTTTTTCTTGAGAAATACAACTATATCAGATATTTACTTTTTAATCCACACAGCTGCAGCTGCCGGTATGTCGACTGCTCACATCCATCTACTAAAGAAACACTCTCCTGCATTCACGGCCTGATTGGCCCCAATTTTGATGATTTGACACCAGCAATTTTAGACCTAAATGCTTACAAATGGGAGTGAATGAGCTTTGCCAAAACACTGACAAATCTAACAATGCTTCTTCACTACTAATAATCCACAAAACGTAAAGGGCCTGATTTACGAAGATCCAAATACCACGCACGAAACAGCGTGTGCAATCTTTAAAATAGCGTGTGTACTATTAATAGCTGTGTTGCGTGCGATATACTAAAACCGCAAGTGCAATTGGAAAGTGGTGCAGACCTATTTAAATGAAGTGAAGTGAAGTGAATTATATTTATATAGCGCTTTTTCTCTAGTGACTCAAAGCGCTTTACATAGTGAAACCCAATATCTAAGTTCCATTTAAACCAGTGTGGGTGGCACTGGGAGCAGGTGGGTAAAGTGTCTTGCCCAAGAACACAACAGCAGTGACTAGGATGGCGGAAGCGGGGATCGAACCTGCAACCCTCAAGTTGCTGGCACGGCCACTCTACCAACCGAGCTATACCGCCCCACCAAATGAGGATTTTGCATGTACTACATTGGGCATCACCACGGAGACACTCATTTACTGCAAATTCATGCTATCATGCTCCTACCTGTGGTGTTTTCCCATGCTTTCTAACGAGTGGTACACATGTACCACTTTTTATGGGCATTTTAGAATCAGTCCTGCAGTGCATCTACATTGACTTTTTTTTTTTTTTTTTTAACGCCGAAGGTGTACTCATTGGAAGGAGGCTGCACTTAAGACACACAAAAAAATGCATACTGAAATAAGTTGTTTTATATATTAAAAATAATGTATTAATATTTATTCAATGTGAAAAAAAACGAACAACATTTAAAAAACACCAAAACGCATCAATTGAATTTGTTTTAATCAGCCTCTTACATCCTCTAACATAGGGCTATTTAACCAAATTGCTTTGAGGGCCACAATTCCACAAAACTAAGGAGTGGGGGGCCAGACTGTGTCTATAGTCCAGAAAACCAGCGTCTTCTACAGTAGACATTTGATTTTGGTCTATTTTTGTCAGCATAACAGGAGTTTTTAGCTAGTCAAAGATTATTTCTATGACAACCCTGTGTGGTTTTACGGAAGTTTTTTCAACTTAATTTTCAGCAAACCTAGTTGAAAAACACAAATGAGGAAAAAGAGAGGACCTAAAATGGAATTCTGAGGAACACCACTACTATAATCAAATAAGTTGAACAAATTAAAACTTTTTGCATCTGAAGTAAAGCTACAGTAACACCATAGTTACATCAAACACATTACGAAAAAATGTGTAACTGAGAGGACTAAAAAAGAGAGGACTTAAAGGGGAGCCTTCAGGAACACCTCAGTTATGTAAATCACAAGTTTGGACATGAGTATACTAGGTTTGCTAGAAAGGGTGAAACGTCAACGTAAGGATCTGCCAAGGTGTTTGAAGTGCTCAAAGTTCCTCTATACAACAGGAGCACTCTAATCTCTAATTTGCTGCAAAAATATTTGTCTCCCAAGTTTTAATCTAAACTTCAGGGCCTGTATGGTTTCATTTGCTGGCCAGATTTGGCCCGCGGGCCACCAGTTGAATAACCCTGCTCGAGCAGCTAAAAAAATCATAAAATGATGTTGCTGAATAGACAACGTGTCTAATAGTTTGTACTTCTGACCGTCCAATATGTTGACACACACATGTACGATGGAGGATTCTCATCTGTCCATCATCTGTGCAGCGCCAGCACTTATCCTGCAGCCGTGTGTGGAACTGTCAGTTTGCACGTACTCTCCAAACGTGCTAAATGAAACGCAACGTAGTGCTCACCAAACGGTGATGAGTGTTGATAAATCACATTGTGCATGATAAACAATAATATTTGCATCTTGTCCTTCCAGAACAGTGCCTGTTTTAATGATCAGCACATATTCTGCATATTAATGAAGACACACTCATTTAACTGACGCAATCCACTTTGCACACCTTTAGTAAATCATCTCTGCGTGTGCTATTAATTGTTTGTATGTATTTTGGTATACGCAAACCTTGAGTAAATCAGGCCCAAAGTGTGAAAACGTCATCTCCATCGCAAACATCTGAAGTCAGACAACCTGGAATAAAGAGGTCCTGGATTGAGTGGCCGTTAAGCGAGTCAGCATATGTTCTTGTAGTCAAAATGAAAACACTCGTCAGGTTCCCGCATGTCAAGTATTTATAGTGCCTTATAAATACTTGCTACAATTCTATGAATTCTAAATGTAGACGTGCACAATGTTATTCAATAGCACAGGTTTGTAGTCAGATAGGCACAGTGTTTTTCCACACACATACTGCACATGTAATAATTTATTCCTTCAGGTAACGACTAAATTGCTCCAGATTACACACATTTTGGTTATAGAAGTACTGGAAAAGGTACCATTTCTCAATCTGACTGGCTTGCTCATTTGCATTTTTATCTGTAAGTATTGTATTTTAGAAGATTGATTGATTGCTATGCTGACACACCAGATGGGTTGTTTGTGTACAAATCCACCTGTGACATAGTAGAGCAGAGAACAAAGGGAAAACATTAAAACAATCTTTGGAAGGTTATCAGACTCTTGTATAACAATAAATATGACATGATCCACTAAGACCCAAATAACAGGTTATGTATTGATAGTGGACATGCCGCAAGTGATCTACTAAGACTCTGTGTACAATTGATAACAAGTGCCAAAGTGGTGCAGACCGCTCTATTTAATGAGGATTTTGCGTGTAACCGGCTGTCACCATGGAGCCACTCATTTATGGCATCATATGGTCCAACTGGTAGAGATCCGTCATGTTGTTGCAGCACACAAAAATAATATGGACCACCTTTTCTGGATGATATTGAAGCGCAATCAAGACAACAGAACCCACTTTCAGCATGCTGAAGGTTCGCTCTGCAAGGTGGTGCGTGTTGTGATGGTGTGTCTCGAATGATCCAGGGGCAAAAAAATGATTTGTATAGGAGATATGTTATAATAATATATGACGTGTATGAAAAAAAAGAAACGTCATTAAAAAAAAAGCAGAAACCAAAACAATTAACTGATTTAGTTTTGATAGGCCCCTTAGGTCATCCAGCAACTATAACATAATAAAATTATATTGCTGAAAAGACGTTATGTCTAACTGTTTTATTTCTGACAGTCGAAATATGTTGACACATACAGAGACAGAATGTCCTGTGTCTCCATTGTCAGTTTTTTCAGTGCAATTGCCCTCTTTGTCATAGCCATTTGTGCTAAATATAGATGCAAGTTATAAGCGCTAACGCAAATAAACTATTTTTAGCTTATTTGTGTGCCTATTTTTACATCACCGGCTGGTGAGCTGCTTCCTCGGCTCGGTGCCGGTGGAAGTTTATTCGAGATCATAAATAATGTTTCTCACCGGGATAGTAGAAGGATGAGGACGTAATACGAGAAGTTGGTCAACTTTGGCATCCAATTTAGACCCGGCAAGACATGCAAAACCGCTTGGTTCCATGTCCCTTTTTTCTTCGCGAGGATTATGAGTCATTCTTCATCTAGACGGGAATATAACAAGATTTTGTAAGTCGGCATCCTGATGACAGCAGTTATTATATTATATGTATTTTATATATTATATAATATACAGTAAGTCATGTTTTATTATGTTTGTTGGCTCTCATGAAGTCTGCAGTGATTAATAATGCTGTCGAAGAAAAAAGCGGAAGCCTTTCTGAGTTTTGGAATTAAAGCGATGAGTATGCTTAAAATTAGCAAAATACATAAATATTACTTCTTATTATAAATGTGCCCATTACTACATTACATATATACTTACAGCATTAATATAAAACCCTAATGGAGGTGTTTGGATGTTTTTTAAGGTCTTTGCAGGCAGAATAGAGCGACTCACATTGGCTTCATTGTAAGCGGAATTTTGATTGCATTTATTTATTAGTTGGAATGCATAAAAAAACAAAAACACATGTGTTCTTGTCTTATATGAGGACTGTGAATGATAGGCAAAATTCCCAAAAAAGTGCAGTTCCTCTTTAAGAGACGCGGTCCTCTGTGCACAAGCTTAGTCGATCAGCTCTGCATGTTCTATCAAGTTTGCTCATGTTTTTAATACACACAAACCTTTAATAGATAAGGTCCATAATCATTTCAAGTTATTAGTAGGGTAATTAAAGCTTATACCTTTAAAAAAAAAATGGTAAAAATGCCTCATTGACATCCTTTAATCATTTAATAAAGATGTATTATGTAATTTTGATAAAATTGCCACTTTGCCAAAAATGTATAATAAATGATGGACACCAGAGATTGCCAGAGGTGACCTAGTGGCCAGCATGTTAGCCACACAGTCAGGAGATGAAGGGTTCAAATCTTTGTTCAAGCATCTCTGTGTGGAGTGTGTGTGTTCTCCGCGTGCATGTGTGGGTTTACTCTGGCTTCCTCCCACATTCCAACAGCATGCATGTTAGGTTAGTTGGAGACTCTAAATTGTCTTGAATGGTTGTCAGCGTGTATGTGCTCTGCCGACCAGTCTGCAACCCAAGTCAGCTCAATGAGGACCAGCGGTGTAACAACTTTGTCTGTAGTTGTACCATCTCCTGAAGAAGGTTAGGCTGGTCAACAAAAACAGCAAACTTATATATTGTTTGCAGTGTTGGCTCTTTACAGATACAGTAACTGTGTGTGTTATGTAAATTATGTCACATAATGTAACAGTCTAGCCAGGGAATGTGGCACGGACACAAACAAAGTACAACAATGGAAGACATTCAGCGAGTCATGTTCTTTCCTCTTGGCATGTCGCTGTCTATTATTACAAGACCAACTTTGGTTGAGATGAGTTGTGCTCTGTGTTGTCAGTTCAATGCCGATATAGCTTTGCAAATATCCATCCATCCATCCATTTCCTACCGCTTGTCCCTGGACAAGTCGCCACCTCATCACAGGTCCTTTGCAAAGATGACTGCCTTATTAAGCTACAGTTAGGATGTTGTTCTATCCTTTCCAGGTTTTGTTGATATATACAAAAAAAATCATCATACTGTACTCACTGGCTAGTGCTACTTCAGATGCCTGGGAGCAATCCCACAGTTCTTGTTTTTACTGCGATGCTTGCCAATGATGGCGAAATTGACCTTTTAGGAATATTTACCATGTAATGCAATTATACCACTAATGGATTTGGCCCACTGATCTTTTTGTACGCTGTGTCGACGGTCCAGTAAAGCACTGTTGGCTTTACTCTGGCACACAGACACACACGGACCATGCACACCAGTCGGGCCCTGTGCTCATTTGCGTGTGTATGTTCAACATCTATAATCCTTCCTCTCTTGTGAAATCACACACGGGCTCAAATGAACATGCGTGTGTGCACACACAGCCACTAATGCACACGTGCACACCAGACCCCTTGTGAGTGTGTGTCTGCCAAGTCGGACGGCAGTCTGCCAGCAAATAAGGGGGCTGGGATGGGGTGAGGGCTCATCTGCTCGGGTTAGCCAGCTATAGCCCCCCCCCCACACATACACACTAAAGCAGTGCCTACTTAGATTAACAGGGTTAATTAGCACAACATGAGCCTTGAGTTGCCCACAGTAGAGGGACGTTGAGCTCCGGCCGGGATTACAGCAGCACCAGTGCCCCATGTTCAGTGTCCCCAGGTGCAGACAGATTTATCTATGCATATTACACCTGATTGTGCTCGTAACAAACACACCAAAATGTATATATGTATATATATATATATATATATATATATATATATATATATATATATATATATATATATATATATATATATATATATTAGGGGTGTAACGGTACACCAAAATTTCGGTACCTCGGTTTAGAGGTCACGGTTCGGTTCATTTTCGGTACAGTAAGAAAACAACAAAATATAAATGTTTTGGTTATTTATTTACCAAATTTGTAAACAATGGCTTTATCCTTTTAACATTGGGAACACTATAATAATTCTGCCCATGTTAATCAACATTAAACTGCCTCAAGTTGTTGGTCAGATTAAATAAAATGACAAAACTTTTCTTCTACATATAAACAGTTTCAAGTCAACTCATCATGCTTAATTTATTTATATTGGGAAGTCTGTAGTTGATTTTTATTATGTAAATGTTATATTTTTATCAACATGTGATAGCAGGGACCCTGCCATTCAAAACTAGGCTGCTGCATTACTAATGATTAATGTAACTATAGCTGAAAAAATAGTACAATAGCAATAGGAGAGACTATTCATCCCTGAACACCATGGAGTTCATGTAGGCTTAATAATGCAGTTACATTATTATATCAACTATCAGAGACAGAAACTCTTCATTTAACATAATGTCCTTTTTTGCTGCTTCAACACAGCTCAATCAACACAGAGTATTGTAAAGTGAAATAACAGACAGACAGGGCTTTGCTGTCCATAGCACACACGCACACACACACGCACACACACACCGCAAAATTAGCTAACGTTACGCTAAAAGCTATTTAGCCTTTACCTCAAGCCAGGATTGTGAGCGAGCTGAGCTGTCGTTTGTTTGTAGAACGTCAACGGGCTCATAGTGATGTTACTAGTAGTTGACTGGGAGGTGTTTATTATAATTTGGGGAGAGTCCGCTGCCTGATGCTTACCTGCTAAACACCTATCTGCTAACCCCACCGCAGAAGCACTGACTCCATGCGCCCTGAATACGCACTGCTGATTGGCTGTTACCGCTCTGTATGTAACCATTTAGATGGTTGTGTGGGTGGGACAATCCTGGGTGCTGTGTAGAGTACTGACAGAGAAGAGACAGAGGAAGCGGAGCAGCTTGTTAAGACTTTAGCTCAGGCGGCTATTTAATATGTTGGTGTGGAAACTCATTCGGTACACCTCCGAACCGAACCGAAACCCCGTACTGAAACGGTTCAATACAAATACACGTACCGTTACACCCCTAATATATATACATACAGTATATATATACACTACCGTTCAAAAGTTTGGGGTCACATTGAAATGTCCTTATTTTTGAAGGAAAAGCACTGTACTTTTCAATGAAGATAACTTTAAACTAGTCTTAACTTTAAAGAAATACAATCTATACATTGCTAATGTGGTAAATGACTATTCTAGCTGAAAATGTCTGGTTTTTGGTGCAATATCTACATAGGTGTATAGAGGCCCATTTCCAGCAACTATCACTCCAGTGTTCTAATGGTACAATGTGTTTGCTCATTGGCTCAGACGACTAATTGATGATTAGAAAACCCTTGTGCAATCATGTTCATACATCTGAAAACAGTTTAGCTCGTTACAGAAGCTACAAAACTGACCTTCCTTTGAGCAGATTGAGTTTCTGGAGCATCACATTTGTGGGGTCAATTAAACGCTCAAAATGGCCAGAAAAATAGAACTTTCATCTGAAACTCAACAGTCTATTCTTGTTCTTAGAAATGAAAGCTATTCCACAAAATTGTTTGGGTGACCCCAAACTTTTGAACGGTAGTGTATATACATATATACATAGACACACGTTTACACCATTTCGTAACAGGTGAAATCTAATTTTTTCGCAAAAGCGACTTATTTTTCCGCATTTTACTGTTAAATATGCATTTATACTTCAGAAATCGACAAGCAACCTGCTCTCTTAGGCTCCGTTTCCACTGGACACCAAATATGATTTTTTTTACCCTCAAGTGACAGGTCAGATATTTTTTGCCAGTCCAAACGCCGTGCTTCAGTGCTTCAAATCTGATATTTTCTCAATACATTTAGGCCACATCAGGAGGTAGTCCTAATCCATTTGAAAACTCATCTTTTCGGAAGTCTAAACGGCAATGAAACCTGTCTGTGACTTTTCCCTGAGCGGTCCGTGAGAGCAAGAAAGGTCGACAGTGCGGTGGGAAAAATGTTGTCTGTGTACATACTTTACAGGATACGTGTGTAGCGACTACTCTAATGGGAAACTGAATTGTGAGTTTACTCTGCTGTTGTTGTCTTGTAATTCATCGGTCAATGTAATGATGTCATGATGCAGCGGTTAGTGTAAACCTCGGACCCCCTCTGCAGAGATCACTCAAAAAAGGGGATTGTTTGGATGAATTTAATTAATTCCAGTCATGGAATAAGTATTCCTCTGAAAATCTGATCTGTTTTTACTCATTTTAGGGCGTTGCTAGCACCATATGGAATTAGTCTGTTCGGAGTGATCTGTATTTGCTTCAAAATTTGTACAACATTATCAAAACTCTATTTATGTTGTAACGTGCATTTTTCAAATTGGGAATTTCCATTTCAGTTGTTAGAAATTATTTAACTGCATTCTCAATCAGCCGAATGGCTGTTTCATAAAAAAACTCAACAAAAAACATTGACGTACTCAAAACAAGGAAAATTGAGATAACTGCTTGTGCGTCTGCATTCTTCATATATATTCTACTTCTGCTGAAGTTATGTTAATGCGTGTGATTAATCACAAAAATAATAATAATAATTAATTATACTTAAACCCAGATTAATCACACTATTTATTTTGAGCACATGCTCCTTTATCTTTGCTCCCTGGCAAATTTGGCTTCAAAATAGACCCTAATGGGACTTCAGATAAAGCTGTCAACAAGTTTTGAGCATATAAATTACGTGCATTCAAGTAAAACATTTGAAAATATTTTCTGTATGACATTCTGACTTCAAAATTGCATTTGTGTCAAAATATATATATATTTTTAAGTTAATTTAAATTACGCAAGCAATTTATTTCCGGCAATTAATTGCAATTAATCAAAATTCTAAAGTGTGAATAACATATTTTTCGGACCATATTAGTGCACTGGATTATAAGGCACACTGCCAATGAACGGGTCTATTGTCATACCAAAGACGCACCGGATTATAAGGCACATTCAAGAGGTGATATTATTACTTTTTTTCCTACATGTGAAACACTTCCTTGTGGTCTACATAACATGTAATGGCGGTTCTTTGGTCAAAATGTTGCATAGATTATGTTTTACAGACCATCTTCAAGCCGCTTTCTGACCATCTTTTCAGGATGCGCCATTTTGTGGGCAGTCTTATTTATGTGGCCCCACTTCGATAGCGTGTTCTCCCCATCATCTTGGTTGTACAGGTAGTTTTTAGCACTTCCATAGCGAATCTACTGATAGATATAAATTAGAACTGTCTGCTACTTTGTATTAGAAATGGCAACAGCAGAAAATTAATGCCCCACAACAAGAGGGAAAAAAAGAAGGAGTCAGCGCAGACTACAATGGCGGATGCGCCCAAATTTTCGGGAATTATTTAGGTCCCAAATACACATCAGCAGGTACTAATAGGTAAAAAAAAAGAAGTTGGGTTTGCATATAAATTGCAAAACAAAACACTAGATAATATATCGCCTAATAGGTGCCATTTCCATCAAGCGGTGCAGCTTCGTTGCTTACCAAAGTCACACTAAAACCTTTTGACAGATTTTTGAGCGTCATGTATAATGTTCTATATTCTCAATGAAACATCAACGTTTTGGGCTTGCTTGCTGGCCTCATTTATTAAACAGGCATCACATTACTCTTATGTGTGAAAGCTATCTACCGATCACACTTACTGTATCATTACACCATGTACCAAATAAAATTGCTACGAGGTCAGCAAGCACAACCAGAATTATTCCCTACATTAGGCGCACCGGGTTTTAAGGCACACTGTCAAATTTAGAGAAAATTAAAGGATTTTAAGTGTAGTTTATAGTCAAAAAAAAAAAACAGTACTCTAAATTAAAAAAAATGTTTGACAGGACTAATATATTCGGTACATAGGGGTGCAACGATTATTTCGATTAGAAAGAAAGCTTCAATTTATATTCTATTGCTTTGAATACTTGTTTAATGAGTGTAACTAATAAAGATGTACTAAATCCGTACATAGAGTGCCCAGAACTTTAAATATGCAGTGCTTCTCACGTCAATGATGATGATGTGCATTTAATAGAAACAAAACAAAAATGAAGGTTATGGCAAGCAAAAAATCTTAGTTTATATCAACTGTTTTCCCTAAAATGCGCATTGAAGTTATAACGTGTGTTTGATCCGATTATTCAAATAATCCCACAGATTATCCAATAGATTACTTGATTATTAAAATAATCGATATCTCCAGCCCTAACTGTATATATGTGACTGAAAATGTACCTTTAGCTAGGATATTTCTGTTATTACAGTTTGACATTGTGAGACACTACAGGAGTAACTCGATTTTCATTATTAATCTATTTGGAAGGATCTGACAAAGGCCGAATTTTATAAAAACTGAAGCATTTTTTTTTTCATAAGAAATAATGTAAATTCAATTAATCCATTCCAGACACCTCAATGTATTAACATAAAATACATTTAGATAGAGAATAATAATGAGAGTTTCACATGCACAGAATAGGGTGAAATACAAATAAGTGATAAAATGAAATGGATAAATAAACAGGTAATATAAATTGAGCAAAAAAGGGAGGAGGAGGGGATACAAACACGAACTTTCGTACTTTTCTACGAGTTTTCTGTTCACCTTGTACACAAACTTTTGTTGACCTGGTGGTGACTGAATTTGCAGTAAACTCAATAATTTTTTTTAAAGTGCAAAGACTGAGTTACCAATGTGTGTGATTCTTTGTTTCAGCACTCAATTCCGCCAACTCCGCCGACTAATTTGTTACAAGCAATGTTTGGCCTACGATAACCTAGACCGTATAGGAAAACGGGAAAACCAAATCCTACAAAACAAGAGTTACCACTGTGTGTGAAAAATACACCTTTATCTATTAACTAGATCAGGAGTCACCAACGCGGTGCCCGCAGGTACCAGGTCGCCCGTAAGGACCAGATGAGTCGCCCGCTGGCCTGTTCTAAAAATAGCTCAAATAGCAGCACTTACCAGTGAGCTGCCTCTATTTTTTAAATTGTATTTATTTACTAGTGTGACAGTCCTAACTGTCGTGCAGGTTCTTAGGATCATCCAGGGAAGACATTGTCGTGAGACGGTTTAGACTTCTTTATTTCAATCACAGAGTCTTTTGCGTGCTTTTCAGCAGCTGCCTTTTTTCTCACGTGAGCACACGAATGGTTTCCTCCCGTCCGCCGTCTGCTTTTCAGCAGCACGTCGTCGTCGTCGTTTGCGTGGCAGCAGAGGATGGTTTCCTCCCGTCCGCCGTCTTTCTCCGTCTCCTTTCTTGATGTTCACGTCTACTCGCCCTTTTATACGGTCCGAGATGGTGATTGCACGGTCCACAGCTGCGCGCTCCACACACCTTGTACTGATGGCGGCGTCGCTCCCAGCGCACCCCGCCTTGCCGCTCGCTCGTCCACGCCTCCTCGCCGCCATCTTGGAACGGGCGCCGTCGGTCCGCCGGCTCCGCCTCCCCACAACTAGCAAGCTGGTCTCGCTTTGCTCGACATTTTTAATTCTAAGAGAGACAAAACTCAAATAGAATTTGAAAATCCAAGAAAATATTTTAAAGACTTGGTCTTCACCTGTTTAAATAAATTCATTTATTTTTTTACTTTGCTTCTTATAACTTTCAGAAAGACAGTTTTAGAGAAAAAATACAACCTTAAAAATGATTTTAGGATTTTTAAACACATATACCTTTTTACCTTTTAAATTCCTTCCTCTTCTTTCCTGACAATTTAAATCAATGTTCAAGTAAATTAATTTTTTAAAGAATATTAAATAAATTGTAATTTAATTCTTCATTTTAGCTTCTGTTTTTTCGACGAAGAATATTTGTGAAATATTTCTTCAAACTTATTATGATTAAAATTCAAAAAAAATATTCTGGCAAATCTAGAAAATCTGTAGAATCAAATTAAAATCTTATTTCAAAGTCTTTTGAATTTCTTTTAAAATTTTTGTTCTGGAAAATCTAGAAGAAATAATGATTTGTCTTTGTTAGAAATATAGCTTGGTCCAATTTGTTATATATTCTAACAAAGTGCAGATTGGATTTTAACCTATTTAAAACATGTCATCAAAATTCTAAAATTAATCTTAATCAGGAAAAATTACTAATGATGTTCCATAAATTATTTTTATTTTATTTTTATTTTATTTTACATGAGTTATTATTTGTACAAACATGGTGCAAAGTAATTCATGATTTGTTAAAAAAAATGTTAGTGGCTCCCTAGTTAAAATGGGATATTGTGATTTGACAAGACTGTCTTAGAAGTGATCATTTGAAAATGTTCATTTTGAAAAATGTGCACTTAGAGAAAATATAAAAATAAAGTGTTGCATATTGATATTTATCTGTTTCTATATATATTTAATGTGAGAAATCATTAAGATGATCAGTGTTTCCACAATGATAAATATCATTAATTATTAATAATAACATAGAGTTAAAGGTAAATTGAGCAAATTTGCTATTTCTGGCCATTTATTTAAGTGTGTATCAAACTGGTAGCCCTTCGCTTTAATCAGTACCCAAGAAGTAGCTCTTGGTTTCAAAAAGGTTGGTGACCCCCGAACTAGATAGTAAATTAGATGTTGGGGTGGATCCTTCAGTGTGTGTCTTATTATCCATGTTTATACAAGGAGTCAATTCGGATTCTTTTGTCCATATGTGATATTTATCTTTTTTTTTTTATATGTATTCATAAATCTGATATGTATCCGATGCGGAAGTGAGACCTACACCTATTAGAGCCATGTTTACTTAAAGACACTGCAATGCTTGTGACCTCTTGTTTTGTGTGCATGCAGTTCACTTCACATACCCATTCTGTTCATATTAGACACCACATCATTTTTTGTAATGTCAAAGACTACATAAAAAGATCGGATTTGACAAAAACATCCAGATTGGGTTTCATACCCTGCAGTGTGAACATGGCCTGAGTGTGATTTTTTTTTTACATTTTTGCTCAATCACATGCTTGCAATGTTGTTGGAAAGCCCCTTTCTCTTGCGCACAAAGTGTGAAAAAACATCAAAGCCCTTACCTCAAAACCATCTTTACACATGTTGAGGTAAAAAAAAACCCTCAAGGATAAAAGTGTGATACAGCGTTAAACGGGAGCCATCTTAAGGCACAAACTGCGAGTGCAGAGCTGTGATGGCCGTCAGGGGTTTTGGCGAGATGTGTGAGGCGTGCTACTGTCGGGTTGAGATGATGTGCGTTTAATGGCGAGAAAAGGCAGAACGGAAGTGATGGAGGTTATGTCAGATCACATATGCAAGAGTGAGGCACACTTCAGGAAGAAGCCCCTCGCCGAGGAAGACAAGGGCAGATGGTGCATTTGTGAAATGCAACAGTTAGCTGAGGTCTTAGCCAGTCTAGACTAAATATGCTATACTTTCACACCCTTTTTTACGTAACCTCTCTTCCTATGCAGTGTCTGGAAAGCTAGAGGGCGGAAAATCGTCGACAAGTTCCAACTGTTTTTGTGTGTGTATTCATCATAATGTGCTCCAACACTGTGGCAATAAATCAGATCAGTCGTCTACTTTCTCCGAGGAGTACATTTGTATTGAATTACAGTAACAGTGACTCACGCCTCTCACACTGGTGACTTTATAAAAAAAATATATATATATATTATTGGCACTGTTATTACTGCCCTTTGATAAATGATGACTGAAGCAAAACTTTGTATTTAGTCTCTGAGGTTTGGAACAGTTAAAGATGACATATCAGTCTCACACTACTAGCTTAATGCACACTGTTCTTACTTGAGGTTCTTATTTTGAGCAGAATCAAATATACTATTAAATCCAACTACATGTTTGCCATATACATCATATCCTCCTGAGAACCAACGTCCTCTGATTGGTCTATTTTCTTCTTGTCAGAGTTAAAAAAAAAAATGGAAGAAAAATAGCCCAGTTATGCAAAACATGTCCACTGCAGAGGACATTGGTTCTCATGAGGATATACAACATTTACACAACCCGTGTAGGCTTACATGTTACGCACACAATGCTGGTAGAAGGGGGCTCCAACCTATTTTCTTCTGAAATCTACTTATACCAAATAAAATGGCTAAGAGGCACTCATTTTTGTAATGTTTATTTTCAGGGCTGTCATCCAAACAAAGAGAATAAACGTGTTTTGCCAGAGCATGAACAAAACGTTGTATCGGCAACTCACATTTTGCATTAAAATATGTATTTTATTTAGTATGCATTTATTTCTAGTGCAGAGTTTTTTTCCATCGGTTTTGAGCCATTCTGACAAAAATAAACAGGGGTGCTTAATCTTTTTGACCTCAGGGCTCAACCTTTCCACGACATAGGGGCTCGGGGTCCACTCTAATATTAACACTGAATTAGTCATCTTACTCTTGATTTTAATTGTGTTCAATATTTATATCTAACCTTTTTACAGTTTAACAGGATAATCCTTGTCAAATGACATGAATCCATCCATCACAAAGATTATTATCAAAATTAGGTCAGGCTGATAACAAAAATAAATACTAACCAAATATACTGCAAAAGAAGGGACTCATAAAAACTGATGAAACATAAATGTACTTACAATTATGCAGTGCTAAAATAAATAAATTTGAACTAAATTCATAACAAATGTTAGCAAAAATATAATTGTTTCTTAAATATACTGTTAATGAAGTTAAAGTGCAAATAAAAATACAGCTTTAGTTTTATTTTTTGTGCTCCTCTATGACTTTAGTTCCAGGCTTCTTCTCTATGTTTGATATTGTCACGACTGCTATGCAGGGTGGAAAAGTGTATTACAACTAAGTACTGTTGCAGCTGAGAAACGATTATTTTGGCACCCCTTTGAGGGCATTATTTTACAGGCAATCATTTTTAGGAAGCATATGTGGTTATTGTCTTTATGCTATTTTGTGGTATTTGTTTTATTCAATTGAAGCATCATGTCTGAATTGAACATTTTTATAAAATACTGAGAGTTGAAATAAATATTATTTGACCTTTTGGTGAGCTACTTATTGGTTGGCGACCGCTGACCTACAATTATTGAATATGTTAATTTATTTAACTGCTTTTACGGGCTTTTTCCCCAGTTGAGAAGTATCACATGTTATTGCTTGTACCGAATCACTGAAATAGAAGTTTTCAGACTATAAGCCGCTACTTTTTTCCTACGCTCTGAACCCTGCGACTTATAAAACGGTGCATCTAATTTATGTTTTTTTCTACGCTAGCAGCCGTAATGTTTTGTATTTAACAAATAGTTTTCAGCACCAACAGAAACACACAAAATGTGTGATATTGTTTGTGCTATGACGCCATCTTTTGGACGAGTTTGCTCACTGTTGGTGCTGCGGGTTGAAAATGTACTTCCTGTTTCGTGCCTTGAACCGGAAGCATATCTCACTTCGTCTACTATTCGTCCAAAGCGTTTCTGCTTTCTGCTAAGATTCTTAATGCATCACTCTGTTTTTAAGTTTTACGGTATAACTAAAATAATTCATACCTTTTAAACCGTCCCGTGTGTGATGTCTGTAGAGATGTTTTCATGCACATTTGTACGTGCTATCGTAATGTAATCAAGTTAGTTGTTAGCATTAGTAAATATGCTAACACATTTACAAGTGTCTGTGTTAGTATTAACTTACAATGGCATTCTTTGTGTTTTGTTTCAGTTTCGTAAATTCACCAAAACATCACCGTGGAGTTATTGAGTCTGTTTAGCTGATTGAAGAGCTAGCTTCCGCAGCTAGTGGGTCCATGACGATGACTTCTGTTTTGTTTGATCAGCCGTTTTACTTTTGTGTGACAGGAACCGTTTGGAAACAATTAAGGTATGTAAATAAACATTTACAAAATCTTTCGTACCAGTATATATCTGCGGCTTATGGTCCAGTGCGGCTAATATATGTAATATATAAAAATATTAGTTTCTTCTCAAATTTGGTGGGTGCAGCTTACTATACTGTATGGTACTGCTCAATCAATGTAAGAAAACACAATTAACTGCATTCAACAATAAGTAATAGCATGGTTTCTTTAGTTTCTGTCTTTCTTTCAAAAGAGTCATAAGTGAGGAGCTATTTCCCATCTACACCACATGAGATAAGCCTGCAGGATACACTCTCCCAACCCCTGTGACCCCGACAGTACCAAACTCCATCTTCCACACACTCACACACGCATGTGTACTCTTATATAAATAGGTGGACATATAGGGAAAGAAAGGTGGTGCTGGAAGGGGACATGTTATTTGGCAGTGGTTGTAGCACATACACACACACACATATGCACCGACGTGTGCACACACTCATACACAAACGGCTATGCTATGTTTCAACTTGATTTAGAAGGCTCAGCTGCAGGCAATGGGAGTAAAAATGAGGGCGGAGGACATAGACGGACAGACGGAGAGAAATGGGGGAGTACAGTTTACAAGTAGTAGGTCTGGGAAGGGAGAAATATAGCGACTGTATAACTGTTTTAAACAGAAACGGTTCAGAGTTTTATGAGGTCCAGTAGTCGCTGCCGTGTAAGGAAAAGTGTGCTTTGTGGAAATGCATGTGTGCATCTGAGACCATAGAGTTGAATTTCATCACTTCTGCTCAAAATATTGGAGCAAGACTTTTGAGAACATAGTGTCATAAAATGATTGTGTCAGCTATTTTATATGGGGGCTTTTTCTCCCTTCAAAATCCATTCCAATAATGTTCTTTGTAGATCATTCCGAATGACTGCGATGATGCCTTTGGAGAGACATGCATGTGTGTGCTTTTAATGATGTGACTCAGACGGTTCTGGGGATGGCAGAGAACGATATCCCACAAAACTGCGTGAATAAAAGCTCATCTGAAAGCCAAAACAGATCCATAAATGGATGCACATGAAGGCAATGGTGTCTGGGCTTTTATCACTTCATCAGGAAAGTTTTCCAGCAGCCTCCGAGGAGTAAGAAAGAGTGTGGATTCTAGTCAACTTGTATTGTTTATTATTTTTCAAATGACAAGTGACCCATCCAACATGAATATTTGGACATTATGATAGTTAAAAATGCTCAGGAGGTTGCACATCCTGACACCCTTGCATTATGTGGATGAACGTTGGATTATAGTACCAAATATTTAGTGGCTATCCAACAACATTGTCTTTTATTGTCATATATGAGCATGTAAAAGCTTGTTCCTTCCCCCTCTCAGGTTGTGCAATCGCTAAACAGGCACACACTTGTCTAATAGGTTGAGTGACCTTCTCATCAGGAAGTAGTTTTCTCAAGATTGCCTAATAGCTGCTTCAAATATGATGGCCTTGTGGTTTATAAAAAAATCTGAAGAGGAGGAGGAGAATGTCCGACCCCAAATGTGAAGTGCGCCTCTGTGTGCATGGGGCCTCCTGAATGTTTCGTCAATTTGTGTTCCACTGTACATTTTAACGCAGATAAATTTGTTATATAAAGTGTGAGCGCATGTGTTGACGAATGGGTTTAGGTTTGGTTTCCATTCTCTACCTGCCTTAAGACACAAGTAAAAAGTAGATTGTAAAAAGGTGGTAATAAGCAGGTACGGAAGCCCTCCATCTCCTTCTAGGAAAATATGGCGTCAATGTGTATTTCGCTTTAAATCATGCCTGAACCTGACCTGACGTGAATCCCAGTGGCTTTCTACTTGCATGGAATGGACAATGTTTACCCTGGAACCGGAGCTATGTTCTGCCTAACAGAAGCCCCGTGTGGGCTCATGCTGCATTCAACATTCAACATTATTCAGCAAGCGTTTTACCAGTTGTAATTGCACATTATCACATTGCAACATTCAAACGGAAAAAAAATGTATAGGCTGAATATATATGGCTGTCAAATTTAATGCATTAACTAATGTGATAAATCCCCCAAAATAATTGCATTAATCATGTTAAAACACAGTTTAATAGATGCAATTTTTTGGAGTGCGCATGCCCCTTTTCCTTAACCTGTGGTAGTCTCCTGAAAGGCAGAGCAGGTTGTTATATGACCCGTGATCAGGTTAATGTATACAAATATATATATATATTACCTACCTGCAGTGCGGTTTTTGGATCAAATGTTCTGCTCAGTGATTGTAAAGACTATCACCATCAACTACTACAATGGTACCTTGACTTAAGAGTGCTCCAACTTAGGAGTGCTTTGAGATAAGAGCTGTCTCTCAGCGAATTGTTATGCTTTAAGTTGCAAACAACATTTTTAGTTACAAGTATCTCGGTCATCATTTGGCATAGTAAATGCCACAATAAACTCTGTAAGATCCAACCAAAATATCCGGTCTTAACTTTGTTTTTCCAACCATGGAAAAGGAATAAAATGAGTGTGAAGAGCATGCTGATTTGAGATACAAGTGTTTTAAGTTAAGAGCTGCCTCCCAGAATCAATTTAGCTGTTAAGTTGAGGTACTACAGTACTTGCCTATATAGTTATCAATACTGGGACCAAGATTGTTTAATCTTTATATAAACGACATTTGTAAAGTTACAAAGGACTTAAAGTTAGTTTTATTTGCAGACGACACAACTGCTTTTTGTTCAGGAGAGAACACACAAATACACGAATACAAATAGACGGAGTAGACATCGAAAGTGTAAAAGAAACCAGATTTTTGGGAGTATTAATAGATGATCAAATGAACTGGAAATCTCATATACAAAAGATACAACATAAGGTGGCAAAAAACATTTCAATAATGAATAAAACAAAACACGTCCTGGGCCAAAAATCACTTCATATTCTCTACTGCTCGCTAGTGTTACCATATCTGAGTTATTGTGCAGAAATATGGGGAAATAACTACAAATGTGCGCTACATTCGCTAACCGTGTTACAAAAAAGATCAGTTAGAATAATACATAATGTTGGATATAGAGAACATACAAATCCTTTATTTATTAAGTCAAAAATATTAAAGTTTGGTGATTTGGTAAAATTGCAAACAGCTAAAATGATGTACAAAGCAATCTATAACCTGCTACCAAAGAATGTACAACAATTCTTCTCAAATAAAGAGGAGAAATATAACCTTAGAGGAAAAAAATAATTTAAAACATTTATATGCACATACAACACTTAAAACTTTTAGCATATCAGTATGTGGAATTAAGTTATGGAATGGATTAAGTAAAGAAGTTAAAAATTGTACTGATATGATCCAGTTTAAGAGGTTGTTCAAAAATAATAGTGCTTACAAAGTACAAAGAAGAAGAATTATGAGAAATACTTACAACCTTATTGAAAATAAGATATTCTTCATCTCAGTATGTTAATAATGACTGAATTAATTAATTACATATTACAAAACTGTTGTAAATATTAATTCATAGATGTTATTTTATTATATAAAAAGGTCAGTAAATGATTCTATATAATTGTAAACGCTTTGAAGTGGGAAAGGGGTAGGATTAAATAAGCTTTGCTTCTTCCTACTCCTTTTCGGGCATGATGTAAAATGAAATGATATGAAATTGTGTGATGTATCATGATGTAAGTGTGTTCATGTTCAAAATAAACTAAAGAAAGAAAGAAACAGAAAAGTTAAGCCGAAAGTATTAATTTTGACTCGTTCTAATTATTTAAATTTATGTACTAATCTTTTCATCCATTTGGAGTTTTTTTTACCCAATTCCTGGTAATATTGTGGCCACAGAATAATGTGCACTGCTACAAAAGTTACTCGTAACGGGGTATGTCTTCGACTGAGGATTTTCATGGATGAAAATTTTGCAACAGGTTTTTCGTGAGAAAATGTTTTTTGAATGCTGGCAAGAGCAGAGCTAATGGTGAGCCCCACAAATAAATAGTTGTGTTATTTAAACTTGAACAAAGTTCATCACAACTTTTTCCACCTTAAAAAGGCTAAATCACGGCATAGATTGGCTAGTTAGTGAGATCCTCAGATCTCTGCTTCAGCCCTGAGGTAATCAACTCGTCTCCGTCCCACACAGGGTTCAATGTCCGACAATTTTGACTGTGAGGTCGATAGTCGACTCACACTCCTCTGAATCCAACCGTGTAATAGTCAACCATTCTAAGATGCACCTACCTTAGTCAAAATATTAGTCTGTTTTGTTTCCTATTTCATTTCCAGCTAAAGCAATACCCTACCCAGTTATTTGCCAAACAAAAATTGTGTGAAAAGTGCGACTCATTTGAGGATTGACTGTATAGTAGCTATAGTACAGTATCTGATATTACGGAGTGATCCTGCGTTGCCCGATTTATCGTGCTCCTAATGGTTTGCGTGGCCTGGCGGACCTGGATGACTGCTCGGTGACCTGGCTCACTTCTGTGTGTCCTGACATATGAACGGGAGGGCCCCCCCGGCCTGGGGTGGTAAAAGGCATAGACCCTCGGCCTCAGGTCCGGGTGCCGGAAAACAGCTGCCCATACGATGAAGAAGAAGACGGAGCAAAAGTCCAAGCAAGCTTTTATGTTGTTGTTATTTATTTTGCAGTGTAGTCTTTTTATCATGGTGAAAGTGTAAATACTAATATCAATCCAGTGACCAGGATTATGCAAACATTACAAACCTGATTTCGGTGAAACTTTGTAGAGGACGGAGGTATTAATGATTTTGTTTGAACTTTTTTTGACAAAACGTTAAAAGACGGCAAATCTCTTTTTTCTTGTGATTTTAGAAAAATTTAAGTTTTACCACAACAAACAAACAATGAACATTATTCATGTCGGGTTATCATCGAACATTTTGACTTCCATGCCACCAAAAAATTAAGAAGATAAAATTTACAGCAAAAGAAACGAGATTCCTTTAAAATGTATTCCGCATGTGCTACACTTTGATAAAACTCAACATGTGGATACTCCTTTACCTTTATCTCAGGGGAAGAAGTCTGGTTTCTCAATTGTCTGTGTTTGGCGCTCTCTCTCTGACCTGTGGCTTTTTACGAGAACACACATTTTATCCATGGCTTTTAATGGCATATAAAAAAATCACTTCCTCGTCAAAATCCCTCTCTTAATAGCTTTTCAGAGTTGTTTGGAAGCTGTTTGGGTTTGGTCATTAGTGGACCATGAGCACGTGTGCGTGTGCGTGCATGTGTGTGTGTTGGTGTGCGTGTGTGGCATTTTGGAAATCAGCTGACAGACTGTAAGGTTGTTTTAGGTGGGATTGAGGGGGAATACAGGCAGTGCCCATGAGGGTGGGGTTTTTTGGGGTTTGGGAGTGTGTGGTGCAGCACTTAAGCCATACTTGCCCTGATGGGAATGCCAGGCCCCCACGCCACTTTCCAAATCACTAATGGAGCATCTTTGGACACACAAACACTTATTTTATCTTGCCACATGCCTGCAGATAAAACAACTGTTCTACATGCTACTCTCATTTCCATGGATGTTAAGAGATCCACGCGTCATGTACAGTATGTTCCATGTGTCAAAAAGATCATCACTTTTAGAACTGTGCCTGCTACCTCCTTTCACCCTCATTGCTGTTCTCACTTCTTAATTATTTACTGGCCTTTTTGTCCTCTCCTGGTGGCCCGGCCCCAGGCATATTAGTGTGTGTGTGTGTGCGTGGGTGTGTGTGTGTGTGTGTGTGATTGTGCGCGTGTGTTTGTGTATGCAGAACTGAATGCAGCTTCTCACAAAAACAGAAGAGCCTTTCACATCCATCACGAGTCTTTTGTCACTCCCAAAAGCTATCCACACCATATGCTCTATCAGCCGTCGACCAGCCGCATGCACACTGAAGCCATTTTTCACCGCCAAAAACACAAATATGTCCTAAGGTTGTTGTTTTTTTACATTGGACTTTTGACTTTTAATAATATGTTATGTTAAGTTATGCAGCACTCACTCATGAAGAGTGCAGATTAATTTGTTTTTGCCGAAATACATCCATCTATCCATCTTCTACCGCTTGTCCCTTTCGGGGTCGCGGGATGAAATACTATGCTTAAAAATGTGACTACAGTTGAAATCCAAATGAACTAATACACCACTTGAATTTAATATTGAGTTTCATTTTGTTTCCCTTTGGATTTTTTCTTGTACGACAAGTTGGATCAACAACCTCCCAAGGTTGCATACGTCTTAATGCTATTATTATGTACCGATATGGATGGATTTGTGCAGGCCTGGAGTGTGTTTTACTGGGGGAACATGATAGTCGCATCGTTTGATGTGTGTGATTGACAGGCAAGGCACAGGGTTTATTTTATTTTTTTCACTAGCCATTGTTTTTGTGGTGGTCAGCTTCAAAAATCCAAAGTAACACAAGTTGGTGCACTAGCATGGAGGGCGACAAAATCATATTTTTTTTAGCAGCTTCTGTCATAAAACCAGTGGAATTTTTCTTTGTTGTCTGGCAATGATCCTCATTGATCGAGTATTTGTTAATTAATGTAAAATAAAAACACAATTAACCATTAACCAGAGGTACATATAGATTCACATTATTATGTAGTTATATATATATATATATTCTTTATATTTATATATTTATATATTATATTATATTATTATATTATATATTTATTTATATGTATATTATATATATATATATATATAGTTATATATAGTTATATATATATATATATAGTTATATATATATATATATATATATTTATATATATATATATATATATATATATATATATATATATATATATATATATATATATATATATATATATATATATATATATATATATAACTATATATATATATATATATCTGTGGTTTATCGGTTATACTGTGCTCAATACCAGGGTAGAGCGGGTTTCCCTGCTCTACAGGCTTGTAGGGATGATATAGCCTCTGTGTTTTTTACTGACCTAACGTGTATATATATATATATATATATATATATATATATATATATCTGCAAAACATTCAATATATATATATATATATAGTATCTGTTGTTTTTTTATTTGCTTTGAATGTTTTGCAGACCGGTCGATACCCTGCCGTGTCTCGTTAGTTGAGGACCCCTCCTGTATATTTAGGGCCCGAGCAGAGGAGCAAGCCCCACAGGGGGCGATGCAGAGCACCACAAGGGCCCTATTGAGATAGGTTTGTTTTTTCTTCTTTACTTTTGGATGCCTTTTTGAGGCCCTTAGCATGCACGAAAAGTCCCCATATTTTGCAGGCGCGTCAGCTATGGCAAAACATTTTTATATTTTGGCGGCCCTGAAAATTACATTTCAAAAGTGGCTCTCTACCGCCACTTTTAAAGTTTGAAAAACTTAGCCCGGTTTAATGTATCAACACGAAAATTGCAGTTGACGTCTATTATGACACACATAAAAGTCTCAGGAACCCATACCTGAACATGAACAGGAAGTCAGCCATCTTTGTTTTCGTCTTCCATTTTTCAGCAAATAAAGGGTGTACTTTAACAAACTCCTCCTGGGGACTTTGACCAAATGAGTCGCGCTTAAAATTACAGACACTACACATACAAGCAATGATACATTTCAAACCAATTTTTCTTATGGCATGAGATGTGGGCGTGGTATGGTGCCAAACTTTGCTCCGATTGTTTTTGGCCATTTTTCTGCAAAATAAAAGGAATCATAAAATCTCCTGGGGACTTTAGCCAAATAAGCTGTGATTTAAATGACATATACTAGACATAGAGGTGATGGTAAATTGCAAGCAAATTTTGCCTATGCCATAAGATGTGGGCGTGGCATGGTGCCAAACATTGATCTGATAGTTCACCACAAAACGTTAATAACTCAGTTTCACATGTTCAGATCTTTAACCTAATTGCTGCAAATGATGATGACAGTTTGAAGTGACATTATTTTATTTAATGTTATCTTATTTTTTTAAATGTTATCTTATCTTATTTTATTTTATCTTATTCTATTTTACTTCAGCGGAGCAATGCAGAGCACTGCAAGGGCCATATTGAAATTACTGTTTTTTTAAATTTTATACGTTTGGACACCTTGTTGAGGCCTTAACATTCACAAAAAGTTTCCATATTTTGCAGGCGGGTAAGGTATGGCAAAAAAATGTATACCTTGGTGGTGCCAAAAATTTTGTTGGTGGGTCAAGGCATTGGGAAGGACGTGACCGCAAGCGTCTTGCGTGCCGGCCGACTCGCGTGAACTCTGCGGTGCGATGGGGGAGAGGACCCTACTCGCAGCTTTAAAGGCCTACTGAAACCCACTACTACCAACCACGTAGTCTGATAGTTTATATATCAATGATGAAATCTTAACATTGCAACACATGCCAATACGGCCTGGTTAACTTATAAAGTGCAATTTTAAAATTCCCGCCACACTTCCGATTGAAAAACTCCTTTGGATATGATTTATGCGCGTGACGTCACAAAAGCAACGGAAGTGGTTGGACCCCATCGGACCCGATAGAAAAGCCTCTTGTTTTCTTCGACAAAATTCCACATTATTCTGGACATCTGTGTTGGTGAATCTTTTGCAATTTGTTTAATGAACAATGGAGACTGCAAAGAAAAACGTTGTAGGTGGGATCGATCGGTGTCTTAGCGGCTAAGTACAATACTGTAATATCTGTGATATTTGCATTAGTGTACTGTCTTTAAGGGTTTGGGGAACGCGCATGCGCGAGTGAGTTGGCGGAGAACTTGTGTGTGTGAGCGTGAGTTTTGGCTAACAGCAGCTCGTGTATGTGTGTGCGTTACTTTTTGAACTACAACCAGTTACCGCTTTTTAATAAAGCGATTGAGCAGCGCTTCCTCGTCTGTGTGACTCGTTCTCCACTGCGGGGCATTACAATACTTACAGCAACACAACAAGGACTACTTACTACGCCTAGCCGATGCTTGCCGCCAAACCCACGGATGAAGTCCTTCGTCGTGCCGTTGATCGCTGGAATGCAGGTGAGCACGGCTGTTGATGGGTTTCTATCTTCATTTGAGAACGATGCTACGCGCTAGCTCAGTAGCTAAGTGTGTCACCGATGTATTGTCTTGGAGATAAGTCACTTTAAATGTCCATTTCGCGTGCTCGACTCTCATTTTCAAGAGGATATAGTATCCGAGGTGGTTTAAAATACAAATCCGTGATTCACAATAGAAAAAGGAGAGAATACATAGTTCTGTGAGGTCTGGTTGCTAAGTTAGCTTCAATGGCGTCGTTAGCACAGCATTGTTAACCTTCGCCAGCCTGGAAATCATTAACCGTGTATTTACATGTCCACGGTTTAATAGTATTGTTGATTTTCTATCTATCCTTCCAGTCAGAGGTTTATTTATTTTGTTTCTATCTTCATTTGAGAACGATGCTATCGCGCCAGCTCAGTAGCTAAGTGTGTCACCGATGTATTGTCTTGGAGATAAAAGTCACTTTAAATGTCCATTTCGCGTGCTCGACTCTCATTTTCAAGAGGATATAGTATCTGAGGTGGTTTAAAATACAAATCCGTGATTCACAATAGAAAAAGGAGAGAGTACATAGTTCTGTGAGGTCTGGTTGCTAAGTTAGCTTCAATGGCGTCGTTAGCACAGCATTGTTAACCTTCGCCAGCCTGGAAATCATTAACCGTGTATTTACATGTCCACGGTTTAATAGTATTGTTGATTTTCTATCTATCCTTCCAGTCAGAGGTTTATTTATTTTGTTTCTATCTTCATTTGAGAACGATGCTATCGCGCTAGCTCAGTAGCTAAGTGTGTCACCGATGTATTGTCTTGGAGATAAAAGTCACTTTAAATGTCCATTTCGCGTGCTCGACTCTCATTTTCAAGAGGATATAGTATCCGAGGTGGTTTAAAATACAAATCCGTGATCCACAATATAAAAAGGAGAGTGTGGAATCCAATGAGTCAGCTTGTACCTAAGTTACGGTCAGAGCGAAAAAAGATACGTCCATCACTGCCTCTCAAGTCGTTCACTGTAACGTTCCTCATCTACGAATCTTTCATCCTCGCTCAAATTAATGGGGTAATCATCACTTTCTCGGTCCGAATCTCTCTCGCTCCATTGTAAACAATGGGGAATTGTGAGGAATACTAGCTCCTGTGACGTCACGCTACTTCCGGTACAGGCAAGGCTTTTTTTTATCAGCGAGCAAAAGTTGCGAACTTTATCGTCGATTTTCTCTACTAAATCCTTTCAGCAAAAATATGGCAATATCGCGAAATGATCAAGTATGACACATAGAATGGATCTGCTATTCCCGTTTAAATAAAAAAAAATCATTTCAGTAGGCCTTTAATTGAAATTGAAACATGTATTTAAATAAGGCTCTTTAAGAACCCATAGGGTCCAAATGACCGAAATTTCACTAACAAGTTCTCCTTATGTATTTTTTGCTTCTGAAAATAAATCTTGCTGTCATTTCACATATCGTTTTTTAGTAATTGGTTGATAACTAACTGTACTTGGAGCGCCCCCTGTCCATCGCCAGACTCTATATGTCGACCCTCTTGGTGTGATGTCATCTACAGAACTGGAGCCCATTTCCCCATTTAGACAGTATGAATGAAGGCATGTAAAACAATTATTTTGATTACTTAATTAATGTTTGTTGTCCTGGTCCATGATTACTTTAAAGCTGATAAAGTTTACATTAAAAAAAGAAAATAATCGCTATTTGCTCCTCCATTTCCTCTTCTATAGACACCATAGCCTGTGTTCCTCACTCTCTATCAGCATTTCCCAAAGTATCTTGGGAAAAACATCAGTAGAAGAGGACACAAAATAGATACTGGCGGCTTACATTTTTGTTCTCTCGTTTTTAAGCGCCAGGTCTGCTTTTCTTTCTTGATTTTTCCCTTAGACCTCCTTTTTAGGTCCAGAACTATGAAATAAATGCCAATGTTGTCAGCATTAGTGGGGCCCTTTAAGGAGGTGCTGAAGGAGGATCTTGTGCAGTCTGTCAAATACATCTGTCTGATAATTTTACACAAACCAAAATCTGTCTCCATCATCTTGGTTGTGGTTCTAGTGCTTGCACACCTTGTTTCTCTTGGAGGGCAAAACATTTCTGTTGGCGAACAGCACAGGGTTTCTCTCTGCGAGATCCATCCCAGTCGGTTTGCGCACACACACAGAACCACACAGCTGAAGAGGCAGGTAAACTGCTGTTCGTTTCATATTAACACAGTCATATATTCTGCCTGTCGTGCTTGCTTTTTTCCCTTCCCGTCGTCGCTCTCAGTTTTTTTCCCGGCCGATGTAAAATGTCTGGAGGATCGATCGGTCTCTCAGGGTGTAGTGACTGCAGCTCTAATGAATGAAGTCTACAGTGTTTGTTAATCAGACAAGGTTGAGAAAGAACGCTGGGAGGGAGTTTGTCTCCGTGCTTCATCTTATTGTGACGTCAGCTGGTGTTCATAATGAAGTTCCAGACTTAAGCAGAAATCTTTTGAGGTAATTAAACCCCTCACGGCGGTTTAATTTCACCTCTTTTGCTTTTCTGACGAAACTCTACTTCTGTTGGAGAACGCCTGCAATCAATAGATAATAATACATTTAAATTAACGGCCATGGCAACAAAACATTGATATTTAACCTTTGTGAGGTACTTCTGTAACAGTGGTCATTCAATGCAGTCCAGGCCTGTCCACAAATCCCCATTGATTGGGCGTTAAGGGGAGCAGTGCTAGCAAACGAGCTAAAAGCCCTAGACCGTTAAATTAATTTAATTTTAAGACAGGTGTCTCCAACTATAAGCTTGTGACCTACTGATAGCTTTCCAGGTATTTATTTTAGAGCTCACCAGAGGGTCAAATTATATTAGCTTAAGCTTTCAATATTTGTGTAACTATTCAATTCACAAAATATACATCTGCTCTGTTCAATTACATTCTTTAAAAAAAAGTGTTTTTCAATACAGTTCAAAATCAAGTTCAACTGTTTAATAACAAATTACCACAAAATACTGCAAAGAACATGACTCCACTGTTTGAATGGAGATCTGCTACCTAATTAAAGTACAATTTAAATGTTGCCAGTCATCTCAATAAAACATAAACTTCTTTTTGTTGTCAATGTTGTGATAAAAAACCTGAACTAGAAGAGAATGCATACTGAAGTTCTAGATGCATAAAGTCAATAAACAACACTTTTGTTGTCATTGTTTAATACCACATGTGAGTTGCGGATACCAACATTTTGTTAATTTTCTGGCAAAACAAGTTTATACCTTTTGTTTGGGTGGAAATAAGCTAGATAATTAAATCTTACAAAAAATTGTAGTTCTCTGCAATTTTCATATTGTAAAGAGAAAAATAGGTTGGAGATAGGGCTGGCTCGATACATCGCGGGTTTGTCTCTGTGCGATATAGAAAATGAATATATCGTGATATTTGAGCATATGTTCTCACGCAGTTGCTTTTAGCTGCAGGCATTACACTGCAGGCTCTTCTCACTCTTTCTAGTCTCTCCTTCTCACAGAGACTTAAACAAGCGCACCTTCTTACATACGTCACATACGTATACGCCCTCGCGGAGCAGAGAGGTAGCAGCATGGCTAAAGTTAGCTGTAGTTCGAGTGGTAATACGAGAGAAAGAAGGTGCGAATCTGGTAACAAATGAAGGAAGAATTCATTCCTAAGAAAAACTGCACGGGGTCCATCGTCTGGCGGTGGTTTGGCTTCAAGTGGGAATATGTCGAACAGACAACCGTAATTTGTCAAGTGTGGGGCGAAAGCGTTGCTACAAAAAGTAGCATTACTGCTAATATGTAGCATCATTTGAAAAGTCATCTGCTAGAGAATGAAGAGTGCTTACTCCGCACGTCAACATCTCCGTGCGGTGCCACACCAACAAAATGCCGAGGCAACCATTTCCACATCAACACCGTATGAAAAAAATAGTCTACAACATAAGGAGATAACGTCCGCCGGAACCGACCACATAGCGAAGGACGTACACAATTTGATTTCCTATTATGCAGCTAATTTTTATTTGACAGTTATTGAAATATCTTGTGTGACATCATGCACAGAAGTGCACTTTATTTGTTTTAAACTATTTTAGTGGCGTTCTGTACAAAAAGTGCACTTTAATTTAGTGTTGTTTTGATATGTCATCTTAGTGACATCATGCACAAAAGTGCACTGATAGCTTGTTTTAAAATGTCTCTGACAATCTTGCACGTTCTGTTTTGAAATTACATGAATGTTTGTGCCACTGCTTAATAACTGTTTAATAAATACAGTGTTGGTCAATTGACGTAGTTGTGATTTTCCTCTCTGCATGAAAGTTTAAAATGAGCATATATTAATGCAGTATGAACAAGAATGTTTTAATGTAGACACATAGAATCATCATACTGCTGTTAATATATGCATCAAGTGTTCATTCAAGCCTAAGGCAAAATATCGAGATATATATCGTGTATCGGGATATGGCCTAAAAATATCGAGATATTATAAAAAGGCCATATCGCCCAGCGCTAGTTGGAGACATCGGGAGTTTAGGGTTACACAACGTACTGTCGCACGGCCACACCAGCTAGCATCTGTTTCACGCTTTTTAAACCCTGCCCGAAAGTAATGTTTTTTTTGTGGGTTTTTTTCAGAACGATAACTAGTTAAATATGAGAAAATCTAAAAAAAAAAACAATAAAAGTATTAAGTATTTACAGACTACTAAAGCAGGTGATTTGGGGTCATCAGAGACACTCTTCTCCTGATGTCTTTTATTTATTTTACATTTACTAAGTTTTGTTCTTTATTGTGTTTCGTTTTATCGATTGTTTTAATTTGTATTTTTGTGCAGCACTTTAGGAAACAAACTGTTTTAAAATGTGCTAAATAAATAAAGTGGATTAGATTATGACACTCTGCTATTTGAACAGATTAGGAAGTTGCTGCACTTGGGTAAAATCACTCCATAATGTTAATATTAAAAATAAGCAATTCATTTGAGTTCTTACTGCATCTTGAATCCCACATGGGAGTACTAAAATACTGTACTAAAATCAAGTGCTTTAAAAAAGCTCCCTAAATACACCCAAGATCCACTTGAAGTTGAAGCCTTGTCTGAAAAGTACTAGCGGCGCTAACTATCTTGAATCTGAGTGTTTTTGCTGCAGCCTAAACTGTGTCTCTCCAAGGTGAACTGTAAGACTGTGAGAGACAGTTGGTGTTAAAGGCAGGATGGCGCATATTTCCTCTCCTTCCTCCGCCACGCTTCTTTCTCTCCTTCACCGCAAGCCAGAGCTATCTTGGAGGGTAAAGGCGCTTTATTGCTGATGGCTCATAAATTTGTATTAAATATGTCTCCTATCGATTGGCCTTAAATGAATACAATTAAAGCGATCTGTACTGAGTACTTTCCACCTGGGAGGGTAGAATAGAGGGATGTCCGGAAGGCAGCCAGTGAGGTGGAACGGGAAAGATGGGGATTGAAAGACTACACACGTTGCTGTATAGCCTTCCCTGAGAACCAGTGTCCTCTGCAGTGGACAATTGCTGTTGGTCTTTTTCTTTTGTCAAAATTACACGTTTCGGGAGAGGGGATGAATGTAGTGCTTTTAAGCGATTAATTAATCTCTTGTTTTAATCTCATCTAAAAAAGTGCTGAGAAAAGCCCTCAACTGGAGGCATGGCATGGTAGTGTAGTCACTCTCAGTCAAGCACAAGAAGAGAAAGACGACTGGCACGCATACAGAGACAGTAACGTTGGTGATTCTAATTTTGATTAATGCGATTAAGAAAAATAACACACTAAATATGACTGCAATTTATTAATTACACCCCTAAAAAAGACCTGTTCTGTAAAACACAAATGTTCATTGCAGAGGACACTGGTTGGTACTAGGACAGGGGTCGGCAACCCAAAATGTTGAAAGAGCCATATTGGACCAAAAATAGAAAATAAAAAAACCTTCTGTAGCCGCAAAAAATTAAAAGCCTTATATAAGTCTTATGATGAAGGCAATGCGTGGTGTAAGTGTTTATATTGGCTATTAACTATCAAGACGACTATGTTTTGCAGGCTGACGCAAATCTCTGTTGATAGAAATGTTGAAATGTAATATTTATTCTACCAGTTTTTGTAACATTGGAAAACATTAGTAAAACGGAGGCTTCTCCGAGGGTGAGATAACTCCTCGAAATTACTGGCTTAGAATGGGCAAAATTACAGATGTGTGTGTCCAAGTTAATCTTTACAAACTGGTTAACGTTTGCTGTGGTCTATAACAACATGTCACACAAACAACGATCAGACATGCAGCCAATATTACATACAGATAATGTCATTATACATGCAAATAGGACATAAGTAAAGGAAATTAATTGAGCTCAAATATAACTACAAACGAGTCATAATGATGCAATATGTGCATACTGCTAGCCTAAATAGCATGTTAGCATCGATTAGCTTGCAGTCATGCAGTGAGCAAATATGCCTGATTAACACTCCACACAAGGCAATAACATCAACAAAGCTCAGCTTTGTGCATTCATGCTCAGCATGAAACGTTTGGTGGACAAAATGAGACAAAGAAGGAGTGGCATAAAACACGTCTTACTATGACAGCGTCGGGGAAAGTTGTACGTGTAAACTACGGTGCGTTCAAGGGCCGCCGAAATTAGTAGGACAAAACGGCGCTTGCCAAATCCTCTCATCAGTGAAGCATGTTTAATATAAACAGTGGGATTTCTAAGAATTAGGAAGGTTTGTGTTGGGTTAGTTACTGAAAACCAGTAACTAGTTACAATTACTAGTTACTTAATTTCAAAAGTAACTCAATTACTAACTCAGTTACTTACATCAAAAAGTAATGCGTTACTGTGAAAAGTAACTATTTAGTTACTTCTTTTTTTCTTCTTTTTTTTAAAGCTCCCATTAATGCCCTTTTAGCCTTCATTTCAGTACTGTTATTGCACTGGAGAATAATACAATCTGTTGATCAACTTGACATGCATTTTTATTTGCATTTTAACATAATTAATGAAAAACAGTGCAACATAAAAAGGCATTTCTCCTTTCTTTAAACTTGGACCAATGACCATTAATAAAAAACAACTGAAATTGCAACATAAGAAGGCTCATCATCTTCCTTGAAACATAGATAGTGAAATAAAGCCTGACATCTGGAGTGATGCTGCTGTCTTCCACACTTGGAGTCATGGATTGTAGAGTCCTTGTTTTCAGTGGCAGGATCATTGACACAGATGGTGAAGTTTCAGATGTAACACTTTTGAGGGGTTTAAGCACCTGGAGGACCTCCTCTACCACTCTCACATCATCATCAGACAGGTTGATGATGTATTTGACATTTTTCTTCAGGGTCTTGTGGGTCAATGCAGAGTATATAGCTGCCTGCTGCTGCAACATATAAGTGGAGTTCCACTTCGTAGGGACATCATGTATGAGCTTTATGAGTAGGCAGCTTTAGTATTTCTTGCTTTGTCTTAAGCACATGAGCAGCTGTTGTGCTAGGAAACCTCCTTCCTGATCCATCCTATTGACTGAGATGTGATGCCAAATTCACTACATGTGCAAAGCACCTACCTGTGGTCCCAGTCCTGCCTCATTCACTGCAATTATTTGATTTTTGGCATTATCACGTGTGACTGGGAAATCTTTATCTTCCATTCCTCCACTGCTTGTGTCAGTACCTGCGCAAGGTGACTCTTGTAGAGGGGGCGTGTCTGCTCATCTGCCAGTCTGCTGTGATTAAGTGAGCGCTTATCGTCACATGGTTTCCCTGGACGTGCACCAGTCTGTCGTGAGCGCAACTGGTGATGCTCGGGATAGTTCATCCACAACTTTTTTCTTCTCATGCTCATAAAGATCTGGCACAATCTTAGCGCTGAAGTGGGTGCGCGACGGGATGTCGTAACGTGGCTCAAGCACGTTCAGCATGTGTTTAAAACCCTCGTTTTGCACAACGGAGTCTGCTCCTATAAACACACCGATTGAATGGCGCGGGGCGTTCAAGCTCTTCCGTTACTCCGCTCGCCATGACCACGCTGTGTGTGGACTGAACGTGCATGCGAACAACCTTTTTGTTTTGTTTTATATATCAAACCGCGGATCACGTGTGTGCCTCCCCCCCACACCCAGACACACGCCTCTTTTCTTCTCTCCGGCGTGTGACAGGGGAAGATTTAGAAGAAAGACACCGCAGCGCATCTGTTTCTAGCCGATACTGCGTTATTTTACGTTATTTAGTAACGCATCATGTAGTACAGTAACTGAGTTACTGAATATAAAAAAATAACGCGTTAGATTACTAGTTACCGCCGAAACTACATAAAAAATAACGTAAAATAACGCAGTAACGCATCATGTAGTAACGGTAACTGAGTTACTGAATATAAAAAAATAACGCGTTAGATTACTAGTTACCGCCGAAACTAACGGCGTTACAGTAACGCGTTACTTTGTAACACGTTAGTCCCAACACTGGTCATGTTTGCTCTCTTACAGAAACAAAATTAAATCAATAATTATATTTTTTCCACCATCTTTTCCATTTTCATACATTTTTTAAAAAGCTCCAGGGAGCATCTAGGGCGGCGCTAAAGAGCCCCGTACTAGGATAATGACAATCATGTATAAAATGAATAATGACACATATTATAATTATTTCTAGACCTAATGATGATGATTCAAACATTTTCCAAAGAATGCACGTGTTATGACCAGCAGTACACTAGTTTAACCACTAGTTGGGGCTACATCCTTCTGAGAATCAGCATCTTCTGCAGAGGACATTTGTGTTTTGCTTGAAGGGGAAGTTAACTATGATGAATTTAGTCTTTTCTGACTTATACATGTTACAATGTTGGATACTCATGTTAAACAATGCCAAATCATGTCAAATCATAAGGTTCATGCATTTTGGCGCCAGCTTGCTTGCAGTTTTGGAAGCCTCTGTTAGCAGGGTTCTGCAATCTGGCTACGTTGTGATGTCACAGTGAGGTGGACAAAATTGTTTAGACGTCAAGTAAAGCTCTCAGCCAGAGGCTATGAGGAAACACACAAAAACGGTAGGATAAAGTATTATTTTCATTGAATCTTGGCGGTGGCATAACACCCTCGTGTGACATGCTCTGACTTAGTGGTATACTTTTGGAGAGGGTGGGGCGTGCAGGTTTATTTTGCAATCTGGGAATGCCTCCAGAATCGATTATCTTGCAGAAATACTCAAACGGTTATGTCAGGGTTGTCACACTCATTTGAGATGGGGGGCCACATGGAGAAAAATCTACTCCCTAGTGGGCTGGAATGGTAAAATCACGGCAGGATAACTTAAAAATAAAGACAACTTCAGATTATTTTCTTTGTTTAAAAATAGAACAAGCACATTCTGAAATTGTACAAATCATAATGTTTTTCTTTTTTTACACTTACAAGTTGCGGTTAATAGTATTCTATCTTTATTTGTTGTTATTTATATTTTCTGAATAAATGATATGATAATGTTCATCAGTCAACTCACTGGTGTTAATTTTCAATCTATCAAGATAAAAAAATATATATCAAAATTAAATTACAGTATGTTATTTATGTAGTTTGATCATTTTCCTCGACTGATGTACTAACATCATGTGGTTTATTTTGTACATATGTAGCATCATCTACAAAGATACAAATAATTGCTATTGTGACATCTAGTGGACACATTTAGAACAGCTGTTTCTTTCATTCAAAAATTTCAGGCTCATTTTTATACTTGGCAAACTCATCCTGCGGGCCGGATAAAACCTGTTTGTGGGCCTGTTCCGGCCCTCGGGCCGTATGTTTGACACCCCCGGTTTATGTGGAGAAACATAATTTACACCAAAGCATATCCGATACACCAAAGCATATCCGATACGTATTATTTAGACCACAAGGAATTGTTTTAAATGTAGATTAAAACATCATAGATCCCCTTTAACAAGGCTATTTCTTTCATAAATGTGTAACGCTGACAAAGAAATGGATTTAAAATTAACAGTATGGTGTATTCGTCTTATTTTCCTGTTGGCAGATTGCAAAGCGTCCTCATGTGTGGTTGTTTACAAAAAGGGCGACGGTTTTCGCTGCACTTTCCCTACCTTTCAAATTCATATGATTCATTGTGGTGTCCTTTCTGTTGCTGTGAAGTTCCACTGATTAATGGATAGAATGAGGGAAATACTTAAAGCAGAAAAATGGAGACGGAGAGTGAGAAGTCGGGCACCTGTATGCAGTGTTGACGGACAGATGGAAGGATGAAGCCAAGTGTGCGGAGGAGGGATTAGATGAGGGGAGGAAGCAAAGTGCTGTGCGTGTGTTTATGTGTGGGCCTCCGTCCAGCTGAGGTGTTTGCTCGGCTCAGAGTGATCTCCTACAGCGGTCACTGCAGCACGCACACTCACACACACACACACACACACACACACACACACACACACACACACACACACACACACACACACACACACACACACACACACACACACACACACACACACACACACTCACTCACACAATGATGACTGAATTGTCCTGTTTGGCAGCTGTTGCTGGTCCCTGCAGATCGCTCAATACTAGCTTCTGTGCATGTGTGTGTGTGTGTGTGTGTGTGTGTGTGTGTGTGTGTGTGTGTGTGTGTGTGTGTGTGTGTGTGTGTGTGTGTGTGTGTGTGTGTGTGTGTGTAGCACATTGAAAATATACAGTCACAGAGTCAAAACTCAACACTTAGCCGTCTCTTGTTCTTTTCATCCTCTAATGTAAAGGTGTTGCATGTAAAACAGTGTCAGCGCGCAGCAATCAATCAAAAGCTTAAATTATTCAGCCAAACCGAGATGGACTGATCGAATTAAATCTGATGAAACGGCAAGAGATTAAGAGTTGAAAGCAGGATTCTGCATTCAGTCGTTTGTGTCTGACTCTTGTGGAAGTGAGACACACGGAGGACCACCTTCTGTCTTTCAAACCTTCCCGTCTCTCTCTCCTTGCTCACATAAGTGCTGTAATTTGGATGCTCTGTAATTTCATCATGGTGGTTTAGGGTTAAGTGGAGGCTGTCGCTGCTATCAGGGGTGCTGGCCTTCCACATGGACATGCGAGTTTACTTGTACACACACGCACACGCACACATGCTTACTGCCACAGTGCACATGCTTCTACAAAGGTCACCATCCATTTAATTACATTTATAAACACAGTTTAAAAGTGCAGGCTTTGTCATTAGAACAGCCTTTACAAGATGCGTTACTGTAAGTGTGTGTGTGCATAAAATGAGAGAGACTATGCACGGTATGATGGAATGAAAGAAAAAAAAAAAACTTTGTCACATTGCAGCTATAATGGTTAGTGTTCTTTTGGCACACACACACACACGCGCACACACACACACTAGATTACAAGTGAGAGAGTTGCGGATAGCACAGTCTGTAGCTCAGCGGGGGTTCTAAACACAGAGACAGAAGGTATTGATATATTCCACAAACGCACACACACACACGGACAGACGATATTGATATTTTTTGCTCATAAGGCGAGAGAGAGAGTTTGTGCGGCTATTTAGCAGGAGCACGCACACGCAGCGTGCAATCAAACAGGGGCGAGAATAAATTTTATTTTGTGTCATTCAAATGCATTTATATTGTCGTGCTCTGAAATGGTTGTAGATGACTGTTAGAGCTGCAGGGGTTCTATTGAAACAACTCAAATTGTATTCCTTTTTTTTACATCTAAGGCCATTTTTTTTGTTATTTAATTTATTCTACTGAAAATATCCACTCCCGGGAAAATTCAATGTATACGCTGCCGCACAATGTGTTACACCGCACACAAAACCAGACCACACTCATCTAGGGAGGCTCGCTGAGGTTAGGGTGGTTCGGTACTTTGCTCAAGGGCACGTGGGCAGTCGTCTGTAAGAAGCTCAAGTGTTTATGGACTAAGTTAATCCTACCTTTGTTGATTTATAAGACATAGGAGGTGGACCAGGTCACAACAGTTGAAAACGACAACACACACCTCTAATATTATGTCGTTTGATTTACAGTAGTGTTTACACAGAACCCTGAGAGCCAGCCTCTTCAACTTGTTAATATTCCATAAATCAGAGTCTTTCAGCTGGCTGGTCGCTTTAAAGATATATTCTGAGCATTTTCACTTTCTCTAAGGCAGGGCTTACATTTTTTTTTATTGGCCCTTGCCATATTCTGAAAATAAAATGTAATTATAATTTATTCTTAACAAGATATTATTAGAATGCACATTTTTTTTCAAGCCGATACCAATATCAATAACTTCCTGCTTCTCTCGAGCGATAACAATAACTCATTTATATCCAATATTTTTTACATTTAGATGTAATTATAGTAAGAAAGACTTGATTAAAAGTGGATTTTGACAAACTTGATTTGTCTGAATTAAATATGACAAAAGTATCTTCAACGACGGTAAAGAGTCGGCCATCCACCGCTAACATTTCCTTGGTAAAACTACAGATTGCTTTAGCCTTCGGTCATTATGGCAAACTTTTTTCACTTTTTAAACACAGCAGCAAATGCAACGAGCCCCTGGCCTTTCTTTGCAGCTTCTTTAGTTGCAGACGTCTTCAGAAGCTTTCTAAACACCGTTGTAGCAATGCTGATGTTTCAGGTGACTAAAAAGGTTCGATGTGTTGAAGTTCAATGTTTTTTTTGTCACCATAACCGAGCTACAGCAGAGTATGGGAAATCTTGCCTCGGAGTGTTTTATCGGAGCATTTAAAAAAATATATTAATGGATTTATTGGTGTGACATCATAATTATTGGCTCAAAAATTATCGTGCACAGCACCCCTGGCAAAATATATTTTTACTAGTGTCTTATGATTAAAATGATTAATCACTATTAATCTTTGTAAGTGTATCTTATCAAAATGTACAGCTAACATAGGACGAAACCATGTGTTTGCTTCATGCAAATGTCTGTTTATTAAACATTATGGTTTTGTAACTAATCCACACAAAAGGGACACAAACCGACACAGACACACACACGCACAAAGACGCAAAACATTTTCCATCATGGGTCTAATCCAGTTCTTTAGTGCTCTCTCTTTAGGACTTCTGGTGATAACTCGCAGTACCAGTTGATAAAAATAAATTTGGTCTTGTGGAGAGGGCAGCCTACGGTATGAACTGAGGGTCACACGCAAGGCACTTTAATGGCGCAGAAAAAAAAAAAGTGCTGTTAAAGTACATTTTCTTTTACCCGTTAGCGCGTTAACTTTGACAGCCTTAAAAGGGGCTGTTTGCAACATTTACACAGATACCTAGAGGGCGCTAACCTTCAAATGTATTTTAGGCGTTATATTCTGCCCTCTTACGGCTTTTTGGGCGTAATGACATAACGACGTACGTACGTACGTAACAAATGCGCGTGCACTAGCTTAGGGTGTTGTTAGCTAATCATTAGCTGTCATTGAATGTATATTTTATTATATCAACAACATGACTGCAGATTGTTTGTTGCTCCTCTTCGACTGTTTTTGTATGTATGCACGCACTCCCTGCCCGTATGTGTTGACGTGAGAGGGTGAGTAACAGCCTTGATCATTTTATTCGGGACGGTAATTTTTTTTTATTACATAAACTTAGTAATTGTGAAAAATCTAAAGCGTTTTAACACACATCTGTAGTATTAAACCACTAATAGTGACATAAGCTAGACCAGTGGTTCTCAAACTTTTTTTGTCATCCCCCACTTTGGACAAGGGGGAGTTTTCAAGCCCCACCTGCCCCTATCGCCCCAATAGAACGCTAATGCCAAGCTTAACATTTTCAAATTTATTGAACATCAAGTAACATCAAGTTGTATACATTCAAACTCAATAACATAAAATAACATCAAGTTCAATAATAAATAAAATAACTTGCATCAAGTTCAATAATAAATAAAACAAAAGTGTTATAACTTGCATCAAGTTCAATAATAAATCAAAAAAAGTGTTCTAACTTGCATTAAGTTCAATAATAAATCAAACAAAAGTGTTATAACTTGCATCAAGTTCAATAATAAATCAAATAAAAGTGTTATAACTTGCATCAAGTTCAATAATAAATCAAATAAAAGTGTTATAACTTGCATCAAGTTCAATAATAAATCAAATAAAAGTGTTATAACTTGCATCAAGTTCAATAATAAATCAAATAAAAGTGTTATAACTTGCATCAAGTTCAATAATAAATCAAATAACTTGCATCAAGTTTAATAATAAATAAAATAAAAGTGCTACTTTGCAATCTTTGCACACAAAAAAAAGGAGGAGATATGCATTTGGCAAGACAGGGCAAGTGAACATGAGTTTTACAGTACTCCAGCATTAGTGGCTGCACTGAGCCTGTTTTGCACTGCACAGCTTTTCAAATTGGGGTTGCATGCTTGACACTGCCACTCTTAAGTCATGCTCAATGACGTTCAGCTAAGACCTGTACTTCGTTTTGAGTGAAGCAACAGCTGAAAAGCCTTTCTCACACAGATAAGATGTGGCAAAGGGGAGAAGAATGGACACAGCTCTCTGCCCGATGAGTGGATATTGATTAGCCTGCTACCCATCCGCGCAAAAGTTTGTTCCGCTTAGCCCCGCCCCCATTAGTTACTGTTGCTATGTCTGTCAAACTTTCGCTCCTACCTAGAAATTTAAAGCCTACAGGAAAAATAAGTAATTTACATTTATTTGTATAGCGGATTTCACAGACAGAATCACAAAGTGATTTACAGTGTGTATAGAAAATGAAAGCATAGTAAAAAAAAAAATCTAAGAATATAATAAAAAATAAAACAATTAAAGTGACATTTCCTCCTGTTCCTCGCGCCCCACCTGTCATGTCTCTATTCCCCACCAGTGGGGCGCGCCCCACACTTTGAGAAACGCTGAGCTAGACAATGGTGTTTTGTTATGTTTATTGCTTTAAAAAATGTAACTGTGCGCAAGTTGCAAACAGCCCCTTTAACAAAAATCATACAAATAAATCCCCTTATTATTACGTACTGTATTCATAGCGATTTGCTTTGTCATATTAAAGACAAAAGCTAAGATTTCATTGTTTTCTCCAAATAGCTTAGCATATATTGACCTACATTGGATTGATTTTAATCTACAAAATGTATCCTTCAATTTTTCTGGGCTGTATTTTATAAGATGGGCTGAGTTCCATCCAAAACAGTCTTTTCAGGCATTCCACTCTATTGGCAGGACACAAATGGTCTCATTTTGCTTTTTAACTGTCAGTTCTGGATTTAGTCATCCAGGAGAAATTAGTTGGAGGTAAATTATTGGCTGAATTTACCTTGAAGTATCTCCAATGTAGAGCAGCAGATAGAATGACACATTTGCATTTGGCCATGCTTTTGTAACAGACTTGGGTTAAACTTGATCAACAGGCATTTCTGAATTTAGACAACACTTCTGAAGAATGTATAGTTTTCAAAAGAAAGCACACAAGAAGGAGAATGTGATGCAGGATAACAGTGATGCCCAGATGAAAATATAAAGTATAAAACCTAAAAGTCTGAGGCTTAGATATGAATGCCAAACTGTATTAAGGGCCATTGTCCCTCAGTCCCAGTATGCGGTCTTAATCCTGTTTTAGCAATGTTCCATGACATCAATTCCTATCACATGTCTTAGAGACGGATAGAGCCACACGTCCACTAATGTTTGGAAGAGACAAAGAGAGGATGGGGGGGCTTCGATTGAATAGAAAAATATGGACACCAGGTATTAAAAAACAGAAGAAAGCCTGATGAGTGAAATGGTTGATAATTGGGGAAGAGTCGGATTTCCAGAGATGGATTAAATTACCGTATTTTCCGGACTACAGATCACACTGGTATATAAACCGCACCCATTTTAGAAAAATAAAATGTTTTCATATATACGTTGTGATATACGTTATTTACACAGAACATTTTTTTTAATGTTTATTTACATACCTTAGTTGTTTCCAAACGGTGTCTCTAACACAGCAGTTAAACGGCTTATTGAACAAAACAGACGTCATTGTCATGGACCCACTAGCTGTGGAAGCTAGCTCTCCAATCAGCTAAACAGACTCAATAACTCCACGGTGTATTTACTGAGGAATTTGTGGAACTGGAACAATACAAACAAAATGTATTTGTAAGGTAATTACACTAACACAAACACAAGCATACTAGCTAATGCTAACAACGCTAGCTTCATTCCTTTAAGTTAGCACGTACCATTATGCATGAAAGCATTCCTACAGACATCACACATGTGATGGTTTGGTAAGTATGAATAGTTTTAGTTATATTGTAAAACTTACAAACATTTGGAGTGATAAATGAAAAATCCATACGAATAGAAACGGTACGGACGGGTAGAAGACACACCTACTTCCGGTTCAAAGCTTTAAACAGCAGGAAACATTTGTAGGCATTCACCATGGTGCACCTGCAGTGAGCAAACTCATCCAAAAGATGGCGCCAAGGCACAAACAATAACACACTATTTAAATGTCTTTGCATGTGTTTAATGAAAACTATTTGCTTCATGGCCGTCAGCGAAGGAAAATCCATACATTAGCAACACCATTTTATTAGCCGCATGGTTGAATGCGTAGAAAAAAAGTAGCGGCTTATAGTCCGGGATTTACGGTAATGCAAGGCTAAAAATTATAGACGGTCTATATTAAATTGTGGACAAGACTTGGCATCAGTGTTTGTTTGTCCCAGATGGCCTGAAAGAAATAATCCAGATAATTTATAGAACAGAATGACTGGCTGAAGATCAAACAGACAGTGGTACATTCCTCAAAGAGAATGTGAAAGTATTTATGATTGACTTCATTTTATGCTGTTTGAAATACACAAGTACCACATAGTCATAAACAAAGAAGTGTATGTATCACACGGTCCCTTGGTTGCATTTGGATGTTCCATGTATGGACAGTAATAATCATGACAACAGGGTTTGTCTTCTATTGCTGATTTTGGACAGATATTGTAGATGCACACACATGTTTGCTTCATGTTGCCTTTATCAAAGTGAGTGAGTCAAGTATACCTTTTAACATCTGCTTTTGAAAATAAGGATTTTCTGATAAATAAGAAACATTCTGGAATTTCTGAGGGTGGAAGGACCGCCTACTATTTCGCAACCATGTTATTTTACTGGTGTGCTTTTATTTAGAAGGCCTGGTATTACTGGCTACAGGATGTGTTATGCCGATGTTGCCTGAGTGTTGTTGAGGGGTTCGGACGTTGTGCTGCTCCGGCAGTATCGCAGAGGATTTTTTTTTCATGAAAGGTACAAAAGAGTACAGGTCACTTTCACTCAGAACTAAATGAGCAATGTCCAGCCTTTTACCAAAGTCGATGAGAGTTATGAACAGTTATTAATACTCTGCATTTTAGTTTGTTTATTTATGGATTCATTGGGTATCTATTGTATTATTTATTAACTTCTGGTATTTGAGCGATATAGACTCATTGTATTTTATTGTATAACTGATTAAGGATTTAAGGTCTCAAATTAGCTATCCAACAGATTTATTGTAAATTATTTATGATATCGGGGCTGTGTTGCCTAATGTTTGTGAGTGTGTATCATTGATGTTTGTTATTGTGCCTTTTCTATACTGACGCTGCTTCACACCTGAAGTTACTAATGGATATATACGACTCAGACACGTGTCCACACACAACAATGCCACCGTTTAAGACCCCCCCTCCCCTCCGTCCGCCGGCACAACACAATTTAGTCCGCATGCGCGGAAAATGCACACGTCATAGTCATCTCCAGTGTTGCTTTGTGTGCAAGTTCTTAAATGTAACTTATCTGAACAATATCCAGTGTTGTGGTATTTCAATTAACTGGAATCCAGTGTGCTGTGGGGCCCTATTGTAGTGAATCACACCTGAGACATCATAAATTAATCAAATCTTTATTAGACACGTAAACAATGTGATCAAATCAAACTAGGGATCTAGATATCTGGTCAGGACACTCCTCACTCTTTTGCCTTCACCTTCATTGTCCATTCGTTTTTGGTGACTTTATATACTCTGGACCTAGACGTTGAGTCCGCGACATACATGGCGGACAATAACTGATACAGTCTGCTTTGCCAGTCCAAAAGCATTCGCCGTTTTCCGTAGTTTTCCCTCGACGGCCAAGTAATTCAAAGCACACGCTACCTTTTTTTT
Organism: Entelurus aequoreus; assembly: GCF_033978785.1. Classification (NCBI taxonomy): domain Eukaryota; kingdom Metazoa; phylum Chordata; class Actinopteri; order Syngnathiformes; family Syngnathidae; genus Entelurus; species Entelurus aequoreus. Next base: position 46,459,830 of record NC_084739.1, on the reverse strand, counting down.
CACATCCACGGGAGCTCGCATTCTCCTTGTCTCTCCTTCGACAAATGGACGAAATTTTTCGCTAAGTAGAATCACAGCTGACCTTGACATTTGAAAGTTCTCTTGCCGTCTCACAAGTGTTGTATCCCAAATAGCTGCAGTGGCTTTCTCTTAAGGTATTCATGTGTGATTCCCACAAGCGTTTGTACATGTAGAAGAATGAGAAACACGGGCATGTCTGTATGACTCGCCTCCATATTTCCAGTGGTTAGCTCCGAGTTATGAAACGGCTTTATTAAGAAGCTGGGTGTGGCGCGTTCTTTCTGACGTCACTTCCTGTGTGGGCGAGGTCTTTCTGGCGTCACTTCCTCTCCGAACTCACTTTGTAAACGATCAATGAGTCCATACGAAGCTAAGTGTCTGAGATTCAAGAAATACACGGCGCACTTAGCGGTGTGAAAATTTGTCCGAGGAGGGGGACCTTAAACGATGGTTTAGTGTGGCTGAAACGCGGCTTAGGCTAAATAATTATTTGTTTAAGGGGTTAAACGACTTAGTGTGGACATGGCCTTAGTTGAGACTGTGAGAGAGGCGTTTATTTACCAACATGCCTTTCATAGAGCTTCTTTTTTTTTTTTTGCCAAGTTTGCAAAACATATTCCTTTAGTGATTGAATTAACATTTAGCAACATAGCATTGTGTCCAAACTCAAAACACTTGTACTCAGCATTGTCATTATTTCTCCTCACATTTTGCTCTCTCTCTTTCTCTTTCTCTTTCTCTTTCTCTTTCTCTTTCTCTTTCTCTTTCTCTTTCTCTTTCTCTTTCTCTTTCTCTTTCTCTTTCTCGCTCACACACACACACACACACACACACACACACACACACACACACACACACACACACGCGCAATGGAGTGAAACACGAGCCAAGCAGCCTTACTGCCTTCCTCTCCCATCTAGCACTACTTAAGTGTCCAGGCTATGCCCTTGGTTTAATTGGGCTTAATGCCTGAGCTGGTCACCATAGCATGGCAGGTATTGAGTGTTAGGACATTTGTGAAACTGAGCTTGTATCTGTTCTACAGTCTCACCAGGAGCTTTGACATTTACCTGGAAGTCAAGAATCAGATGATACATCACACACACTACCGGTACTTCCCATCATCTTCATCTGTGGTGCGCATAGCACATGTTTGTCATTCTGTATTTATTTTACCTGAAAGCATAATTTCACCGATCACATCTCAAGCAGCCTGCCTTCATCTCTCTGTCTCCACTCTGCTTTCTCACTTCATTTCTGTACCTCAGAGTGGCAGAGTTTCCCTAATGAAGTGGTTGCTGGAAGTATATTACAGAGAGACGGAGTAGAGCGGTCTACTCTAAAATCAATTAACCTTACAGTTTTGTTGAGTGCAGGGACAATAGTCTCAGCTACCAGCCTAAAAGGAACATATTATTAGCTTCAGAGTTACAAAAAACACTGTACGCTTGTTTTGCCTAATTTTTTCATTGACATCCCTCGTTTTAACCTTACAGGAAAACAGTAGTCGTACATTTTAGAGAGAAAACGATGAGTATAACCTGCAGGAATCAGCCCAACAGAGCACATTCAAGACTCTTAAATTAATCACTGGTTCACAAAGCATTTTGGATCATCCCCAACATAACAGTAATGTTCAATATGGGCCTCTGCTAATAATAAAGAGTGACTTGCTCAACAAGAGTAAAACAATGAAAGATTGAATACAATTAACCATGCCTCGTCTTGATAATGCAAATGATATTCAGGGGTTATAGCTGATGCAGGTGGCCTCAATAGTGGTAATTTGTGCCAATTTTAATGACACATAATTTAGCAGCCTCTCTTCTGGTCATGTGGGACAATTGTGTGTTGGAAAGGATGGACAGGGAGAAAGATACCGATTACAAGACAAAATGCACTGCATTCAACACACTTTGCAAAATTTAGCACTTGTACTGCATATTTGTTGATCAGTAGGCTGGTGCTGAAAGAACTTTTACTATGACAGACGTCATATGTCCTCTTTGCAGAAATGTTTTTCAAGTAGATTACATTAGATCCCTGTTGTATAACTCGTATCTTAGCATCCGACCACTATTTTATGACAATCCAGTTATTGTGTCTTCTTTGATGGTATTTTTAGTTTTATTGGTTACAGTTAGCCATACCCTCATTATAAAAGTGTCAGATTTCAAACTTCTTTTTTTTTAGCTGCAATGCTTGCAAATTTACATTTGTCACATAGCATGTTATTTTAAGGTTCCAAATGCATTCACTGTTAATTTTTTTGTAAACAAACTAACGACTGTCTGGCTCTTTAAACAGATTACAAGTGCATTTGTAGTCCCACCAAAGGCCATTACATATACATAAATATATATAGTATTTTTATAGATAAATGGAATATATAAATACATACTTTAGACTATTACAATTATGGATATTACTGCAGTTCTTGCTGCATGTCTTTCATATCTGTACATACACAGTATATGATATATATATATATATATATATATATATATATATATATATATATATATATATATATATATATATATATATATATATATATATATATATATATATATATATATATATATATATATATGACTGCGTTGGTTCCCTCCAGGTACTCTGGCTTCCTCCCACCTCCAAAAACATGCACCTGGGGATAGGTTGACTGGCAACACTAAATTGGCCCTAGTGTGGGAATGTGAGTGGCCCTAGTGCAGGGATGGGCAATTAATTTTTACCGGGGGCCGCATGAGCAACCCGAGCACTGCTGGAGGGCCACATCGACAATATTTCAATTAAATTTTGCTCAATATTATTTTTGATGTATACCGTAAGATTAATAATGATAATAATAATAATAATAATAATAATTAATAATAATAATAATACTTTCATTTAACCTAACTTAACTTTATACCAAAAGCACTGCTTTGGAAATCATTTGTACCCCTTTCAGAGATCACATTTAGTTCCCCTTAAACATCCTCATGTTGCACAATGAAATGTAAGCATAGGATGAAGTGTGCATTCCTGTAACTTTCTCTAGTAACAGCATTCTATGATTAATATAAATAAATTAACATTAATAATAAATGACAGTAGAATAAGCACACGTATGAGTGAGGAGTCAAGAGTGTAACTTTGTGTGGTGTTTGAGTTGTCCGACTTTGTGTGTGGCCATAAACGCACCAGTTGTTTAGTGGTATGCGTGTTGGTGACAGATGAGAAGTTGGTTTTGGCCTGGTTTGTACGGCAGAAAATGACTAGTTTTTCGAGATATAAGTTTTTTACTCGTGTTTTGGTGTGGTTATGGCCGAATATAAACAGTTTTGCTCAATAAAGTGATCGATATAATTCCTGTCCTTGAAGCATCTCGATAGACGTTACAATAATTGAACGGTGTTCAATTGAACGTGTTGACGAACACCGTTAGGGCCGCTTGTTGTCACTTTCACTCAAAGTTGCATTGCAAAATTACACAGAATAAATGTGTTTATTTTGTTTAGAATTCAGATGGGTTTGATTTGGTGCGCGGCATATATTTGCTGTGCGCAGAGGACGCTTGAGCAGTGCGCAATTGCGCAGGCGCGCACCTTAGAGGGAATGTTGCTTGGCAGTCCATGTCTTGTTGAAAACACACCCTTCGTCATCAACTTTTCTCTTTTTAGTGTCTCGGGTGTAAACCATGCATCACTTGTCGCTGTGCACCTTCACTCACAGGTTACACACGGACATACGCCCATAATTAACACTTTTCAAAATAAAAGCAGCACAGTTGTATTGTGCGCACGACATAGATGTTTTTTCAACTTTATTTTGTAATTTGTGATTGCAGCTGTTCACATTCACTCACAATCACGCACGTGCATACGTCCACACGGAAGTAATACAAATAACGCTTTTCAAATCAAAAGCAGCACCGTTGTATTGCACACTCGACATAGATACTTTTTAAAATGTATTTTGTAATTTATGTTTGGCTTCACGCGGGCCGGGCAGGGACGCACAAAGGGCCGGATGTGGCCCGCGGGCCGCAGAATGCCCAGGTCTGCCCTAGTGTGTGAATGTGAGTGTGAATGTTGTCTGTCTATCTGTGTTGGCCCTGCGATGAGGTGGAGACTTGTCCAGAGTGTACCCCGCCTTCCGCCCGAATGCAGCTGGGATAGGCTCCAGCACACCCAGGATCCCGGGAGAGACAAGTGGTAGAAAATGGATGGATGATGGATATAAATAAATAAATAAATGATAAATGGGTTATACTTGTATAGCGCTTTTCTACATTCAAGGTACTCAAAGCGCTTTGACAGTATTTCCACATTTACCCATTCACACACACATTCACACACTGATGGCGGGAGCTGCCATGCAAGGCGCTAACCAGCAGCCATCAGAGGCAAAGGGTGAAGTGTCTTGCCCAAGGACACAACGGACGTGACTAGGAAGATAGAAGGTGGGGATTGAACCCCAGTAACCAGCAACACTCCGATTGCTGGCACAGCCACTCTACCAACTTCGCCACGCCGTCCCATATATATATATATATATATATATATATATATATATATATATATATATATATATATATATATATATATATATATATATATATATATATATATATATATATATATATATATATATATCAGTGCAGTGGCGTGCCGTCACTAGAGGCAGGGGAGGCGGGGCCTCACCTGCCATCATGGAAAGAAAAAAAAAAGAAAAAGAAAAAAAAAATTGTTAAATTGTTATATGTATCCAGTGATTATACTAAAGTTATTTTCCATTTAACTTCACCAGTTTTAGATTATTTTTATTTTTATTTTCACATTGCCGTTCAAATACTGAGAAGAGACGGTGCGGTGATCAGCAGCCAGTTGAGGCACGTCACTGATTTGTGCCTCACCATGGATTGCGACTCGGCTAACTGCTGAGCTGCTGTGCAGTGAGACCGTATTGCTATATGAATTATATTATACATTTCCATAGTTTAGTTAGCTGAGGTATATAATGTACAGTGTATTTTGTCAACAACTGTATGTGTGTAACGTATTTTTAGTGCTGAGCGATCATAAATCTGCTGCGGAGACACACTGTGTGAGGCTCGTATCATAACCCCGCCTCCTGGTGCCAAGCACCTCCGCCGCAGAATGCACCCCCGACGGGAGCGCCGCGGCCACACCAACCGAAGCCCACACCCAAACCCTCCACGTGCAAGACCGAATCCACCCAAAAAAAGTCACTTAACAAGAAGCCAAAAAGTGCAAAAACAACAATGCTCGCGCTGCAGGAGCCGCGAACGACCGCAGGGACACAACATTAGGTACACCTGCACTGCAGGTTCATATGTTTTTAAATTTGACTGTGACGATGCAGTCGTGCCTCACCAGACATTAACCTCACCGCACGCCACTGATATATATATATATATATATTTATATATATATATATATATATATATATATATATATATACATTTAAACAGATATATACATACATTACATAGATACATATATATATATATATATATACATATATATATATATATATATATATATATATATATATATATATATATATATATATATATATATATATATATATATATATATATATATACTACCGTTCAAAAGTTTGGGATCACCCAAACAATTTTGTGGAATAGCCTTCATTTCTAAGAACAAGAATAGACTGTCGAGTTTCAGATGAAAGTTCTCTTTTTCTGGCCATTTTGAGCCTTTAATTGACCCCACAAATGTGATGCTCCAGAAACTCAATCTGCTCAAAGGAAGGTCCGTTTTGTAGCTTCTATAACGATCTAAACTGTTTTCAGATGTGTGAACATGATTGCACAAGGGTTTTCTAATCATCAATTAGCCTTCTGAGCCAATGAGCAAACACATTGTACCATTAGAACACTGGAGTGATAGTTGCTGGAAATGGGCCTCTATACACCTATGTAGATATTGCACCAAAAACCAGACATTTGCAGCTAGAATAGTCATTTACCACATTAGCAATGTATAGAGTGTATTTCTTTAAAGAAGACTAGTTTAAAGTTATCTTCATTGAAAAGTACAGTGCTTTTCCTTCAAAAATAAGGACATTTCAATGTGACCCCAAAATTTTGAATGGTAGTGTATATATATATATATATATATATATATATATATATATATATATATATATATATATATATATATATATATATATATATATATATATATATATATATATATATATACATACATATACAGATGCACACATACATATATATATATATATATATATATATATATATATATATATATATATATATATATATATATATATATATATATATATATATATACACTACCGTTCAAAAGTTTGGGGTCACATTGAAATGTCCTTATTTTTGAAGGAAAAGCACTGTACTTTTCAATGAAGATAACTTTAAACTAGTCTTAACTTTAAAGAAATACACTCTATACATTGCTAATGTGGTAATTGACTATTCTAGCTGCAAATGTCTGGTTTTTGGGGCAATATCTACATAGGTGTATAGAGGCCCATTTCCAGCAACTATCACTCCAGTGTTCTAATGGTACAATGTGTTTGCTCATTGGCTCAGAAGGCTAATTGATGATTAGAAGACCCTTGTGCAATCATGTTCACACATCTGAAAACAGTTTAGCTCGTTACAGAAGCTACAAAACTGACCTTCCTTTGAGCAGACTGAGTTTCTGGAGCATCACATTTGTGGGGTCAATTAAACGCTCAAAATGGCCAGAAAAAGAGAACTTTCATCTGAAACTCGACAGTCTATTCTTCTTCTTAGAAATGAAGGCTATTCCACAAAATTGTTTGGGTGACCCCAAACTTTTGAACGGTAGTGTATATATATATATATATATATATATATATATATATATATATATATATATATATATATATATATATATATATATATATATATACACATATATACAGCTTATTAAATTTAGATACCATATCATGCAAAAGTTATTTGATTTCTGGAGTTCATTTCAGACTCAACAGAAAAATCAGTGACTCAAGACCAGTAGTTTTCAATAGTACATTTTTGTAAAAAAATGTGTTTAAAATTTAGTGAGATACTACATTTGGGGTTCTTATTAGCTGGAAACATAATGATATATAATGGTCAAAATTAATACATAATTAAGAAATTCATCCTTAAAATATATGTGTAGTTGTGTAGTTGATCTAAATATACATATATTTACAAGTTTTATTTTTTAAATTAAGTTATCATAATATTGTAAACGTTGAAATATATTTTCATTTACTGGGATGCACCTGTATATATACATATATATATATATATATATATATATATATATATATATATATATATATATATATATATATATATATATATATGTATATATATATATATATTGTATATGAAAAAGTCCAGTCCAATAATTTCAATATTGTAATAGTCTGAAGATATAGTTCCAAAATTGTATATAATTTCATCATATACTGTATTGCAATCGTAATTGATCTAAGCTTACCTACTTTTAATGTCTCCCCAAAGCCAACTGTATTTTCCTTTGTCATTCCAGGCAAAGAAGAACCGACAACCTACACGTGCACTACATGTAAGCAGTCCTACGGCAGCGCCTGGTTCCTGCTGCAGCACGCTCAAAACTCCCACGGTTTCCGTATCTACCTGGAAAGTGAACATGGCAGCCCTCTCACCCCACGTATGGGTGGGCCCTCCTCCCTGGGTGGGGGCGCAGATTGCCCTTCTCATCCTCCCCTTCATGGCCTTCATCTGCCTCCTGATGCAAGCCCCTTCAATCTCCTCCGAATCCCAGGCTCAGGCTCAGGGGGAAGGGACAGTGTGGGAGGAGGAAGTGTACTTGGGCCAGGTACTGGGTTGCTTCATCAGCGTTTTCCTCCCACGCCACCCATCTTCAGCCCCCCTCCAAGGAACCACCTGGATCACCATCACCTGAGTCCAGAAGAGCTGGCGCTGGCAGCCCACCACCCGAGTGCCTTTGACAGGGTGCTGCGCCTCAATCCTCCTCTTCCCATGGAACCTCCTCCGACAATGGACTTCTCTCGGCGGCTGCGGGAGCTGGCGGGTAACACCTCAGGGTCCACTCCCCCTCTATCCCCTAGCCGCCCAGGGCCCATGCAGCGCTTACTCCAGCCATTCCAGACAGCTGGAGGAAGCATAGGCACAGGAGGTGGAGGGGGGAACAAAACTCCATACCTTGCAACACCCCCGCCTGTGCCAGGCTCCATGCAGTCACCGGTAGGCTCTCAGACCACGCCGACCACTCCTCTCAACTCTGCAGGGGCAACACCATCCTCCAACAATCCGATGAAATCAAAGTGTTGTGAGTTTTGCGGCAAAGCCTTTAAGTTTCAGAGTAATCTAATAGTGCACAGGCGAAGCCACACAGGAGAAAAGCCGTATAAATGTCATTTGTGTGACCATGCCTGCACTCAGGCGAGTAAATTGAAGCGCCACATGAAAACTCACATGCACAAATCCTCCTCACCAAACACTGGCAAGTCAGAAGATGGACTTTCGACTGCCTCCTCTCCAGAGCCTGGCACCAGTGAACACATGGGCAGTGCAAGCAACGCCCTTAAGTCAGTGGTGGCCAAGCTAAAATGTGAAAACAACCGAATGCTACGTGAAAACGGAGAGGAAGAGGAGGAGGAGGAGGAAGAGGAGGAGGAGGAGGAGGAAGAGGAGGAAGAAGAGGAAGAAGAAGGAGAGGAAGAGGAAGAACATAACGGAGAGCGGGCAGCTCGACGAAACAACAACAGATACAATTTTAGCTTGAACCTTGATGCCACACGCCGACATGAAAACAATGGTGGTATTGGAAGCAGACTGGGAGGCGTGACTGATGAGGGCTCCATTCCACGCTCACTCCCTGAGGTGATGCAGGGAATAGGTCTTGCAGCAAGTATGCAGCATTTCAGCGAAGCCCTTAGTGCACACAAACGGAATGCAATAGCCCAGGAGAACCACCTCCACCACCACCTTAATAGAGGACTTCCACAAAATCGGGAGATGTGTGAGGCTACTTCAGTGCCGGAAACAGATCGCGGAGAGGAGTGCTCCATCTCAACGGTCAACGGCCGCGGAGCATCTCCTAATGAGTCCGCCTCTGTCTGCCTTTCTAAGAAACTGCTTTTGGGCAGCCCAAGTCCAATTAGCCCTTTCTCTAAGCGCATCAAGCTGGAAAAAGAATTCGACCTACCCACCCCCACAATCCCGAACACAGAGAACGTCTACTCGCAGTGGCTGGCTGGCTATGCCGCTTCTCGACAACTCAAGGATCCTTTTCTGAACTTTGGGGATTCCAGACAATCTCCCTTTGCCTCTTCGTCCGAGCATTCCTCAGAAAACGGCAGTCTTCGCTTCTCAACTCCTCCGGGAGAACTCGATGGTGGGATGTCAGGTCGCAGTGGTACGGGCAGCGGGGGAAGCACACCTCATCTCGGGGGTCCAGGGCGGCCCAGTTCTAAGGACGGTCGAAGGAGTGACACTTGTGAGTATTGTGGCAAGGTGTTCAAGAATTGTAGTAATTTGACTGTGCACCGGCGCAGCCATACAGGGGAGAGGCCATACAAGTGTGAGCTGTGCAATTACGCTTGTGCCCAGAGCTCCAAACTTACTCGCCATATGAAGACCCATGGTCAGGTGGGCAAGGATGTGTACAAGTGTGACATTTGTCAGATGCCCTTTAGTGTCTATAGCACCTTGGAGAAACACATGAAAAAATGGCACAGTGACCGTCCTTTGAGTACCGAAATAAAGTCTGAATAGACGGTCAAACTATGGTACCTTATCCCTGCAGCAGTCTGCCATTACCCCCTGTTTAACCCTAGACTTTTTCAGTTTTTGCCCCAACACCCAAAACTCATCCCAAACTTTCACTAGGCTGGTGGAAGATTAAGACCATGTGCTCTGCACCAGCACAGCCTGTGTTCATTTCCAATTGGATGCATGATCTGTATCGGGGCAATACTCTTGCATTGAGGCAACATTTTGAGCCTTTTTCTTGTGCAATAAATTAACATGTGTTTTATTTTATTTTTTGAGTTTTCTGTTTTCATTTCTAAGAATTTGTCAGCATGCATAATATGTTTTTGATAATCAAAAAAGAAAAAAAGAAAAAAACTTGTCCCTGGTTGGTTACTTGTTGATAAATGTGTTGCTGTTTCTCTCTTGTTATGTTTTTTTTCTTTTTATTATTCAAAAAGAGAAAGGACAAGGAAGATACAGTATATCCACGCTGCAGACACTCTGTAACACATATCATGTACAGTTTTGTGTTGTTACATGGAAAATGACCATGACCCTCTTCTGGCAACCCAGGAAATGCACTTATTCTTATCTTTCTAAAAGATGCTATGTTCAGACAGGGTTAAAAAAAATACTGCTTTGGTTCTATGATTAAAATGAAAAGTATTGACTGTCAAAATTCAATAACACGAGAGTGACTTCAAAATGTACTATCATTTGGTTGAGTAAGAAAGAGTGCCTTTGATATCTTAACACTACATTGGCCATAGTCCTATCTGGAATAAGTTTGGGGTCACATTAGGCTCTTGAAACCACCAACAAAAGGTTCTTGCATCAAGCACCTGACTGTGACAACTCATAATCAAAAATTCAGAGTTCTAGTAAATAACCATTTAGCTACCTAGTACATGTTGAATGGGCTTATCTTCAGTATGCAGGTTTCAAGATAAGCATGGTACGACCTGTATTGTGTTTTATCTGAACATGTGTTGTTTTGTTTAGAAAAATAATGATCTGTAATGTACAATCCTGAACTTGAGGGATACAAGTGACATGTCTCTAAGTTAGCACAAACCTGTGACGCTGCTTTGATTGGTGGTGCGCGGAACGGACAAAGCATTAAGTAATACATGACCTCCAAGTGAGGCGTTAAAGAATTGAAATAAATTCAAGCTAGAAAGAGAGAATGCTACAACAAACTTGATAATAGGTGCGTGTGATAGAGAATAGAGAAATTTGCTTTCATTTCATGTTGCGTTGAATCAAAACAGGGTTGGTATCTACAGTATGTACTACAGCGAAAATAAATCCATCAGACCCCACAGCTTGGTGGGCATTTTAATGAGTATGCCTTGGCTAATGGAGAGCATGTTTGGTTTGCTTTCACTTTTAACCTTTTGTGATTGTTCACGCTATTTCCAAGAAAGCACCTGTTACGCAACCTGGAAGTACCATCTTCTTTCTTGCATTGTTTCAAATTTCAAGTTTACGTGTTTACACTGAAGGGGGAAAAGGGTCCAACTAGTAAAAGCAGTAAAATACTCCGTTGACAGAAATCCCAATTGCATAAAAATAAATGTTGCACATTTGCCATTTGACCATTTGTCACTTTGTTTTCTAAAGAAAATCTCACGGTCTGTACATTAATTACAACACTGGTCAAGAATGGATTATTGGGGTCATTGACAGAAATGATAAGTGTTCATTGGTTTTAATAGGCTGCATTGGGTCATTCTTGCCATCCTTTACTTCGATAATCTATACACCTTGTCAGCTCAAGGATAAACACTCAGATGTGTTGCTCACACTGTGAGAATCTGTTTTTGTATAAATGTTCCTTTCATGCGCAGTATGGAGAATAAACGTTTTTCGAAATAATTCATCGTCTTTTAGGGTAAGCTATTAAGTTTGTTGTTGTTTCTCTTTTTCTCAGCGTCTTAGTGATGTTTAAGACTCTGATCACAGTACACAATAATACATAAAAAAATACATTAAAAAAAGGACAAAGAAAAAGAAAAAGCAAACAAAAAAATCTGTGATGTTATGTATTTTATTTTGCCTTGGCTCTTCACAGCTCTTCAGGTTGAATACAATTTGCATTGGGGAAATGAGTAAGATGATATATAAATATATAAACAACTTAAAATATAGGAAAATGCACATACATGTCAATTCCTATGCTTAAACACATTTATGGTCATTTTTTTTTGTATTTCTAAAACTGTATTTGAATTCCATGTTCACTTAGAGTAGGCACTATAGTATTTATATTGAGGCTCGTATTTTTAACTGTTGCTTGTTCTCTCTAAAAGGTACCATACCTTTTTTGGTAGTGGAAAAAAATCCCAAGCTGCCACGGTATATTTTTTTAATTTGGCAGGATAATATAGTACAAATTCTTTGTATGTTTAAAGAGATAAAAGGAAAAACCTAATACAAAAAAAGCAGCTAAAGTGCGTGGCACTGGGAGGCATTCTTGGTCATAAGATGGCTACTGCTCTGTTTTCCTGTCCATAGAGGTTGTTGTACATATCTTTTTTGGTTTTTGGTTCAGACCCTCGTTCCATCCTGCTGCCATTCTTGTATGCAGTAACACAAGCTGACATTGGCCTGTTCTGTTGTGTGCTTCTGTCTCTCTTACCCCTCCTGCCTGACAACATTCCAACATAAGGAGAGAAAAAAATATACAAAAAAGATCATATGCAGTACATGGATTACAAAAGAAAAATGGTCAAAAGAAATACATTTAAAAATTAATTCAATGTTTTGCAGTTTTTTTCATTGCCAAATACAAAATGGTGCTTTATATTTAGATTGGGTAAATGTTTATATGCAAAGCATATTTATAATTGACCTGGGAAACGTGGAGAAAAGTGTTCAAGTCGAGAATTTTTGTAAATGGCAATGTGGAATATTTTGTTAACAGCCTTTTCTATTCCTGTTCTGAGAGATGTTTGTTGTAACTTGAACTTGAACTTTATCTTTTACAATGGGAGTTGCTATTTATTATAACGTTTATGCTCTGTTCAAAACAGAGACATTGAATTGATCTTTGGTTTGTTTTAATTTTAATTTTATATTTTATGTTAAAGTATAATTGTATTCTTTTTTTGTATTTGTGGCCAGTGGTCATATGGCAAACCAAGCTCTTTATTGATTACAGTTGCACTTGTTTTAAGTACCTGTTCAGTTGTAATGAGAAAACCACTGTCTGTGTTTTCTGGCAGATGTCTGCATAATCCTGTTCACACACCCATTTTGTCCCTTTATCGAAAAACAGTTAATAAAAAAAAGTGAAAGTATGTTTGTCCCTTATCTTCATTGTGGTTGTTAACTTCTCAATGATTTTTTTTATTTTTGGCATGTCCATATGATATCACCAATCTTTACAAAGCACATGCACCTACGACACTATATATGTTCTCATATCAATGTTAGTTGTAAAGTTAATTCACTTTCAAGATTTAAAAAGGACATGCCCTTTTTTTTGTTATTTTGCCTTTCATTCATAGTCTTTATGTAAGAAAAAAAAAAACATGTTTTAAGTACCTGTTTAGTTGTAATAAAACACATAAATTAATGCTGTTGCCATAAACCGAGAAGTTGGTCAACTTTGACAATCGACCTAAACCCGGAGCGCTGCTATAAATAGTTAGTCTGCGTTAGTACTTATAATAACAATATCACTAATACTCGGTTACAATTCAAGTCATGAAATTTAAATGCAGTATGGTTGGCGCTTTTTGAATGGTTATTTATCGGATTTTATGGGCAGAATAGTGGCGCTCCAATTGGCTGCGCTTTAAGCTGAATTTTATTTAAGTTTATTTAATATTTAGAATGCATAAAAACAAAAATCCATCTGTCATCATGTCTTTCATAATGATTGTGAACAATATGCAAAATTCCCCCCAAAAAGTGCAGTTCCCCTTTAAAGGCTAGGGTGTATAAATGAGTTTTAAGATGTGTCTTCATGAGAGCCAACAAACATAATAAAACATGACTTACTGTACAAGGTCTGCGGTCATGAGGATGCCAACTGCTGGGATGTTCATATATTCCCATTTAGGTGAAGAATGACTTATAATTCTTGCAAAGAAACAAGGTGCGGGGGCGCGGTGGAACAAGGAACAAGCACTTTACCTACTCAGGTCTTCTGTGCAGGTGAGATGCATAATTTATGATCTACAATAAACTTACAGGCAGCAAAGAAGCGAGGAAGCAATGTAAACATAGGGACAGGAGCTTTTGAGGCACCGCTTTAAATAGTTTGTCTGCGTTAGCGCTTATAATAACAATATCACTAATACTTGGTTAAGGTTCAAGTCACAAAATGGAAATGGCGTATTGTTGGCGCTTTTTGAATGGTTATTTATTGGATTTTATGGGCAAAATAGTGGAGCTCCCAATGGCTCTGCTGCAAGCAGACTTTTATTTACTTTTATTTAACATTTACAATGCATTAAAAAAAGAAATCCATCTGACGTCATGTCTTTCATAATGATAGGCAAAATTCTAAAAAAAAAAGTGCAGTTCCCCTTTAAAGTCACATCTTAAGTGCAGGTGAGCCAGTATAGGCGTAATATGATCAAACTTTCTTGACTTTGTCAAAAGTATAGCAGCCACATTTTGTACCAACTGTAATCTTTTAATGCTAGACATAGGGAGACCCGAAAATAACACATTGCAGTAATTGAGACGAGACGTAACAAACGCATAAATAACAATCTCGGTATCCTTGGTGGACAAATTTTAGCAATATTACAGAGATGAACACTCTTAATGTGTGTGTCAAACGAGAGAGTTGGGTCGAAGATAATACCGAGAATCTTTACCGAGTCGCCTTGTGTAATTGTTTTGTTGTCAAATGTGGTACTATTAAAAAAGTGCCGGTGTCTAGCAAGATGCAAAAAGTTAGCGGACATCCATTGTTTAATTTCATTAAGACACGCCTCCAGCTGACTACAATCTGGCGTGTTGGTCAGCTTTAGGGGCATGTAGAGTTGGGTGTCATCAGCATAACAGTGAAAGCTAACACCGTATTTGCGTATGATGTCACCTAGCGGCAGCATGTAGGTGCTGAAGAGTGCAGGGCCAAGAACCGAACCCTGGGGAACTCCGCACGTTACCTTGGCATAGTCCGAGGTCACATTGTTATGGGAGACGCACTGCATCCTGTCAGTAAGATAAGAGTTAAACCAAGACAAGGCTAAGTCTGACATACCAATACGTGTTTTGATACGTTCTAATAGAATGTTATGATCGACGGTATCGAAAGCAGCGCTAAGATCAAGAAGCAGCAACATGGATGACGCATCAGAATCCATCGTTAGCAATAGATCATTAGTCATTTTTGCGAGGGCTGTCTCAGAAGAGTGATTTGCCCTGAAACCGGATTGAAAGGGTTCACAAAGATTGTTAGACACTAAGTGTTCATTTAGCTGCTGTGCAACAATTTTTTCGAGAAAAAGGGAAGGTGGGGCACTGGCCGGTAGTTTACCATGAGGTCAGGATTGAGGTTAGGTCTTTTGAGCAGAGGATGAATAACTGCTGTTTTGAATGCTAGGGGAACAGTGCCAGAGGAAAGTGATCAGTTAACGATGGTCCTAATATTACTAACAGTTCCTTGATAAGTTTCCTAGGAAGTGGGTCAACTAAACATATTTGTTTTGTCCATTTACAAGTCGCAGGACTTCCTCTAATGTTATTTCTTCAAAAAGGGAGAGACTATTTTGGAGAGCAATGTCCGTCGTACATACATTCGTATCTGGGTTAATAGAAACCAGTTGTAGCTGGGACGTGTTATCTTTAATCTCCTGTCTAATGAGTTCAATTTTCTTAGTAAAAAATTGCATAAAGTCATCAACCGAGTGAGTGGAGCTACTGGGAGGAGTCCCTTGTTGGGTTAGCGATGCTACTGTATTAACCACATATTTAGGATCGTTTTTATTGAGGCGGATGATATTGGAGTATTAACTAGCTTTAGCTGTGGTAAGAGCGTGTTTATATTAAACTATCACTCCATGCTTGTTGGAAAACCTCAAGTTTAGTTGCATGCCATTTGCATTCCAATTTTCTACATGATATTTCTAGAGCTCTGGTTTCTTCTTTGGACGGGGGGTACGACTTTTAGGGGCCTTTTTTTTAGCTTTAGCGGTGCTATACTATCAATGGCCCCTCGCAGGGCATAGTTAAAGTTGTTAGTGAGGTTATCGATAGAGCCCACATCATTTGGGAATGGTGCCATTACAGAGGGCAGCAGGCTAGCAAGAGTCATAGTTGTGACAGCATTCATGTTGCGGCTGCTAAAGCATTGGTTATTAGTAGCTGGTTGACAATGAGTCGGAGCTTCACATTTTATAAGGTAATGATCGACATTACTTTAGTGTACAGGAGTACCATAAATTTGGGGTTGGTGACACCCCGGACAAGGACTACATCATTGTGATACGTGAATACATTTATTTTTTGTGTATGACCAGAGCTATCAATTACAGTCTGGAGCGCCACGCACGGAAGGTCTGACAGGGTATTCATATGGATATTATAATCCGCCGTTACAATTATATTATTTGTGTGCATCCCTGATAGATAACAGCTAGATGGAGAAGTTGTGGTGTGACTACTCAGTGGCATAGTGGTTAGAGTGTCCGCCCTGAGATTGGTAGGTTGTGAGTTCAAACCCCGGCCGAGTCATACCAAAGACTCTAAAAATGGGACCAGTTACCTCCCTGCTTGGCACTCAGCATCAAGGGTTGGAATTGGGGGTTAAATCACCAAAAATGATTCCCGGGCACGGCCACCACCGCTGCTCACTGCTCCCCTCACCTCCCAGAGGGTGAACAAGGGGATGGGTTAAAATGCAGAGGACACATTTCACCATGCCCAGTGTGTGTGTGACAATCATTGGTACTTTAACTTTACTTTAACTACAATACATTCTAAGTTTATTCTACTCAAAATAAGTTGTGTTTCTAATTCTAATAAACATGAAAAGCAATTTACAAAAATGCACAATTTTTACAGTTTTATTCCTCGCTTTCACAGTACAACAACACTAGACAGCATAATTCCTTGCATTTAGACATTGGAAGCAGAGTGCTTTACAAAACCTTTAATAATATGTTCCTAATCAATTGACATAAAACGTAAAAACGACTTACAATCTGACAGTCTTACACATTCATTAAACTGCTTTAAAAGTTTGTTAGGGTCCTGCAGAACAATATCTAAGCACCCAAATACTCGGTTAATATCACGAGAACATGGTAAGTGCAAATGCCATAAAATAGTGCAAAAACCAAACAACTTAGTAAACGTACACAACAAAAAAAACTAAACCACAGGTAGCTGTACTAACAACAACGCTGTTCTCATTGGCAAGCTGATTTTTCAGTGTCTGAGTTTTTGGTGCTAACTGACGTTTACCCATCAGGTTCGTCACAACTGTTTTAGTTCCATACATTACCATAAAATTGACCCTTTAAAGGCCTACTGAAATGAATTTTTTTTTATTTAAATGGGGATAGCAGATCCATTCTATGTGTCATACTTGATCATTTCTCGATATTGCCATATTTTTGCTGAAAGGATTTAGTAGAGAACAACGACGATAAAGGTCGCAACTTTTGGTCGCTGATAAAAAAAAGCCTTGCCTATACCGGAAGTAGCGTGACGTCACCGGAGGAAAGACTCCTCACATTTTCCCATTGTTTACAATGCAGCGAGAGAGATTCGGACCGAGAAAGCGACGATTACCCCATTAATTTGAGCGAGGATGAAAGATTCGTGGATGAGGAACGTGAGAGTGAAGGACTAGAGTGCAGTGCAGGACGTATCTTATTTCGCTCTGACCGTAACTTAGGTACAAGGGTTCATTGGATTCCACACTTTCTCCTTTTTCTATTGTGGATCACAGATTTGTATTTTAAACCACCCCGGACACTATATCCTCTTGAAAATGAGAGTCGAGAACGCGAAATGGACATTCACAGTGACTTTTATCTCCATGAGAATACATCGGCGAAGCTCTTTAGCTACTGAGCTAACCTGATAGCATCGGGCTCAAATGCAGATAGAAACACAATAAATAAATCCCTGACTGGACGGATAGACAGAAGATCAACAATACTATTAAACCATGGACATGTAAATACACGGTTAATAATTCCCAGCTTGGCGAAGCTTAACTATGCTGTTGCTAACGACGCCATTGAAGCTAACTTAGCAACGGGACCTCACAGAGCTATGATAAAAACATTAGCGCTCCACCTACGCCAGCCCTCATCTGCTCATCAACACCCGTGCTCACCTGCGTTCCAGCGATCGACAGAAGGACGAAGGACTTCACCTGATCATTCATGCGGTTGGCGGCTAGCGTCGGCTAGCGCATCTGCTATCCAAGTCAAAGTCCTCCTGGTTGTGTTGCTACAGCCAGCCGCTAATACACCGATCCTACCTACAACTTTCTTCTTTGCAGTCTTCATTGTTCATTAAACAAATTGCAAAAGATTCACCAACACAGATGTCCAGAATACTGTGGAATTTTGAGGTGAAAACAGAGCTTTTTTGTATTGGATTCAATGGGGTACCAATACTTCCGGTTCAACGATTGACGTCACGCGCATACGTCATCATACATAGACGTTTTCAACCGGAAGTTTAGCGGGAAATTTAAAATTGCACTTTATAAGTTAACCCGGCCGTATTGGCATGTGTTGCAATGTTAAGATTTGGTATCAGTAGGCCTTTAAGTCCAGTAGAGTAGACGTTTGTGTTGGGCTCCGGTTAGTTAGTTAAACTTGGACCCAATGAAGTTAAGCCCAGCCCTTGGTTAATACTACATGCACTAGGTGACTGTGTGTGTCTGTCTCCATGCATAACACTTTTCTCACTTGGTTTGTTGCTATCTCTAAGTACACCTACACAATCCTTCTTTAAATGTACAGTAGTATATATTATATATTACTGTATATAGTATACAGCTGCTTGCATAGTCGCAGGAGCACATTCACTTGACATACAGTTCTGACAGTGTGAGCACACATCTAATGGCTTCCTCTCACCGATCCTTAAGCAAATATAATTTGTCTCACAGTTTGCTCAATAGTCACAAAGCCTCATAAAGCTGTCAGGATCAATCAGCACCATGTCTTCCAGCCACCATACTCTCTTGCTCAGTTTACACATTCTTTAGCCTCTTTAGCCCCAGTGCGACTTGATACTAACTCATAGAAAACCTTAAATTGAAGATTCAACACACTGATATAGGATGGTGTTTAATGATGGAAATTACCTCTGCTAAAGCTGAAATATGACAAAACTTGGACTTGGTCATACTGTATAATGCAGTGGTTCGCAAACCTTTTTCACCAAGTACCACCTCTGAAAAAAACGTGGCTCTCCATGTCCCACCATAATGAGCAACATTAAAATTCAGTAGTGTAGTAGGCCCAAGTATTCATTAAAAACTAATTGTTTAACAAGTATATTTTATATTTTTAACCACTGTAGCATTACATACAATTTGAACAGTAACACTGTATTGAATGTAGGAAAATAAAACAATGTACTTTAATCAAGTGATTCTTTGGCGTACCTCTTGATGAACCCTGCATACCACTAGTGGTACACCTACCATAGTTTGAGAATCCCTGTTATACTGTGTACATTTAGTCATTCATACATAGATATATACATATACATATATTTACATATACATATATTATATACATATACATATATACAGTATATATGTATATATACACCGGGGGAGCTTTGTTAGGATGCTTTTCATCGACTATAGCGCCGCCTTCAATACCATCATTCCAGACATCCTGCTCACCAAACTGCTGGATTTAGGACTCCCCACACCCACCTGTCTTTGGATTAAGGACTTCCTGACCAACTTCCTGACCAACCGACCTCAGACAGTGAAACTCGGCCCCCATCTCTCCTCCTCCCGCACACTCAGCATAGGCTCTCCACACGGCTGTGTGCTGAGTCCTTTGCTGTATTCCCTCTACATCCATGACTGTAGTCCAGCCCACCCGGAGAACACCATAATCAAATTCACCGATGACACAACGGTGGTGGGTCCCATTACAGTGGGGAATGAGTCTGCATACAGAGATGAGGTCCTGAAACTATCAGCGTGGTGTTCAGTGAATAATCTGGCACTGAACACAACAAAAACCAAGGAACTCATCTTTGACTTCAGGAAAAACACTGCAGACCCCCCCCCCCACCCACCCCCACCCCCCTCTACATCAACGGCGAGGAGGTGGAGAAAGTCAGCTCCTTCAAGTTCCTCGGCACCCTCATATCTGCTGACCTCTCCTGGACTCAAAATACAACTGCGGTCATCCGAAAGGCCCAGCAGAGACTCCACTTCCTGAGGGTGCTGAGGAAGAACAGACTGGAGAGGCAGCTGATGGTGACCTTCTATCGCTCGGCTGTCGAGAGCCTGCTGACATACTGCATAACAGTGTGGTACGCCAGCTGCACTGAAGCAGACAAACAGGCGATTCAGAGGGTCATAAAGTCTGCACAAAAAAATTATCGGCTGACCCCTCCCCTCCCTGAAGAATTTACACAACTCCCACTGCCTCAACAGAGCAAAAAGCATTACCAAGGACAGCACACACCCTGGCTTCCACCAGTTCGACCTGCTACCATCGGGCAGGCGCTACAGGTGCATCAGAGCGAGAACAAACAGGCTCAGAGACAGCTTCTTTCCCAGAGCTGTCACCATCTTGAACTCTAACTTGTAATAATAATTCACCCCTTTACAATATCCTACCCTAATACCCTACTGTGCAATATTAACCTTCGAGTGCAATACGTCCGACACTGATTGTTATTTATTACTCCAGTACTCTTGTCTTGTTCTGTATATTGTACAGTATTTTGTATTTCTATAGTGTTTTGTATATTGTACAGATTGCTTATTATTCTTATTGGATAGTAGTCTGTTTATTTCAATTGTTAGTTTTTTCCTTTATTGCCTGTTGTGTAATTTATTTTATTTTATTATTTATTTATTTTTACCCCATATTTGTTCCCACTACCGCACCTTAAGTTGAAGTCCTTAATCTCGTTATATGCAAATATAATGACAATAAAGTCCATTCTATTCTATTCTATTCTATTCTATTCTATTCTATTCTATTCTATATATACACATATACATATATATACACATTTACATACATACATATATATTCATATATACACATATACATACATATATATACATATATACACATACATATATATATACACATTTACATACATATATATACATATATACACATACACATATATACATACATATATATATATATACACACATACAATATATACATACATATCATCATCGGCGGTCACTCGAAGCGAGTATGACGATCCTCCTGGTAGGAGGGTATCCCTTTATGGAGGATGCCTGTGCGTGACTTTGTTTAACATGGGGAGACTGGTGCACAGACAGTCACCACACAATCCTTGACAGATCCAGGTCAGGGTCCAGTGGCATGGAGTCCAAGACGACTGGGGACCCTTTTCTGCTGTAGCCTTCTTCCGCCATCCTAGCCGTTGTGACGCTCCATAGGGTTAGCAATCATCCTCCGCCTTTTCCACCGTTGAGATCTTGGGTCGTTATTTCCCCATAACTGGGCCCACATGGATGTGGGGGTGCCTTCTTCCGCCATCGCAGCCGTTGTGGTAATTCTTACATCTACCTTCTTCCGCCTGCTCCGCCGTTGAGGTCTTCACCGTATCCCAGGCTAGGGGGCAGTCAGGTACTAGGCCTTTGCCAAGGGCCACCTGGGGTAACAGTAGTAAAGGGGTTAACCTCCTAGTGCCCCAAGACCCCATAGAGGAGCCTCCAGTGCCGGATGCACTTTAACGTCATGCCCAGGACACATACATGCTTTGCTTATGGTTGTCCATCGAGTCCGATGACGACATCCACTTCTATCGGTGAGTTCGTTGGTGGCTGAATAGCCCTATCCTGGATAAACAAACCCTACTGCAGGTAGGGCATGCAAATGTGGTGGTGGTGGTGGAAACGGCAACTGTAGGTGTATTCCTCCTGAGTCTTCTCTCCTGTCTCCTGGCTGTCCTATCCTCCTCCAGCAGGTGGGTGCCATCCTGGCACAGCTGACGCCAGGTGTTACGATCAGCAGCCACACCCTCCAGGGCCTCAGGTCTGATTTTACACTTCCTTAGTGCAGTCTTCAGCTGCCTTCAGCGCATCCTGGGGATCACATGGCGGGATCGTGTGCCTCATTCTGAAATACTCTCAAAAACCAACTGCAGGAGTATTGAGGCTATGATCACCCTGCACCAACTACGATGGCTGGGCCACGTAGTAAGGATGCCCTCAGACCGCCTGCCTCGCAAGGTGTTATACGGCCAGCTACACCATGGTCGTTGCTCTGCTGGAGGGCAGAAGAAACGATATAAAGGACATATACATACATATACACACACATACAAATATATAAATATAAAATTGGACAGAGGGATGTTTGCATTGAGCCAAAACAATGCCATAAAGTAGCAATGTAGAAGAAGTTGCTCCCTCTTTGCAATGGAATTGTATTTCATTGAATACAATTCCATTGGAAAAAAATGATATTACTGAATGTGTTTTTCAATGCCGGTCTTCAGATTTGATCTTCATGTTCATCTCTTTTCAGATTTTTTTTTTCTGCAGGGTCATTGTTCATTAACGTCCACCTTTTATATTTAATCGTGCTCACTTTCAACTTATTGGCAGTGTTTTGGCAAATAGAGGAGGGACTACGATTATGTGAAAACACTTCAAAGCAGACAGATTAGTCCGCCATTGTTCTGTTCAAAACATATACGGTACTTCAAAATATGTCAAAGGATTGGTAACTGACGATCTGAGTCCCTTACATATACTGTGACTTACTGGAGATGCTGTACACTACAGGTCTTTTTTTTTTTTTTTTAATAAAAACTGGGGATTGGTACCAAATTCTTTTGACACGTTCGAGGTCGCGCTGTGGCGATGATCGTGTTTCTCACCGGGCGGCAGTATAAGGTAGGGCGTGGCTTGGTTGGTTAAGCGGTAGTGCCAGCAACTTGAGGGTTCCAGGTTTGATCTCCACTTCCGCCATCCGAGTCACTGCCGTTGTGTCCTTTGGCAACACACTTTACCCACCTGCTCCCAGTGCCACCCACAGTGGTTTAAATGTAATGTAAAATATGTAGATAATGGGTTTCACTATGTAAAGCGTGTTGAGTCTCTAGAGAAAAGCGCTATATAAATATAATTCACTAACTCACTTAAACCTCACTTCCTGACGCCTGAGCAGTTCGAGCTGTACATCGAGTTGATAGCACAATGTCTAACGCCGACCCAGGCCCGAGCTACAGTTTGTGGACACTTTTGTGGACACTTTAAGCACAAACATAAAGTACAGTTCTCTTGTGAGGAAAAACAAACAAACAAAAATGTATGTATGTTAAAAGTATACTGACCATTAGTACTAAAGCAGTGGTTCTTAACCTGGGTTCGATCGAACCCTAGGGGTTTGGTGAGTCGGGCTCAGGGGTTCGGCGGAGCCTCTGTTGAGGAAGGTCAAGACACCCAACTCATCGTGAAAATAAAAACTTTTCCCTATCGGCGTATTACAGATACGGCAACAGCAGATGTCAGACTGATATGCAGGTGTGTAATTTGTTGTGAGTTTATGCACTGTGTTGGTTTTGTTGTTTGAACAAGGTGATGTTCATGCACGGTTCATTTTGTGCACCAGTAAAAAAATATGGTAACACTTTAGTGTGGGGAACACATATTCACCATTAATTAGTTGCTTATTAACATGCAAATAAGTAACATATTGGCTCTTAACTAGTCATTATTAAGTACTTATTAATGCCTTATTCGTGGCTTTAATATAAGCCTAACCCTCTAACCCTGGCCCTAACCCTCTAACCCTAACCCTAACCAAATTAAGATTAATTAAGATTAAAGTACCAATGATTGTCACACACACACTAGATGTGGTGAAATTTGTCCTCTGCATTTGACCCATCCCCTTGGGGAGCAGTGGGCAGCAGCGGCGCCGCGCCCGGGAATCATTTTGGTGATTTAACCCCCAACTCCAACCCGTGTTGCTGAGTGCCAAGCAGGGAGGTTATGGGTCCCATTTTTATAGTCTTTGGTATGACTCGGCTGGGATTTGAACTCCAACCTACCGATCTCAGGGCGATATAACTCTAAATTAAGTCTTTGTTACTTAGAACATGTTCCCCTAGTGTCCAAAAAACTCCAAATTAAGTCTTTGTTACTTAGAATATGTTCTCCATACTAAAGTGTTACCAAAAACTTATAACTTTGTCTTGAATTTGAAAACAAAAACAAAGAAGGGTTCAGTGAATGTGCATATGAAACTGGTGGGGTTCGGTACCTCCAACAAGGTTAAGAACCACTGTACTAAAGTATACATGGATTTGAGAGTGGACGCTTTCTTCCATCAAACCAACAAAAGGTAACACACACAAGACCTGCATCCATTCTGTATTTTGTCTTTCTGTGTCTGGCTAACCCAGTGGAAGCCCTGAGAGATAATGGTTTCAAGGTTTAGGTGAGTTGGACATGAAAATATAGTAAAACATTTATTTCCCACCCCAGGACCTACAAGTGGCAACAGTTTCAGCTTTGCTCTCCATTAAACAATGAAACTCGCCACTGGCTGCACCACCTGGGCACATAAAACAAACCAGCACCATATTTTTTCACTTTTCCTTCTCGCTCTGTCTCTCTGTCTTTTCTCTGTAACTGGAGTTGGTTTTGCGACACGCTCATTGTTATAAACCTACAAAGCATTCAAGCTTTTCATTGGGGGACCCTTTTGTGGTTTTATATGAGAAGTATTATGCATTTGTCACTGTAATAAAATGAATACAACCGTGACTTGCGGTCTTCTGTAAATGCTTGTGCAAAATTAATTGTATCTGTGTCAACTACATGCTATGTAAACTATTCCTATAGCTGACTGCATCTTCTTATAGCAACTATGCAAGCAGCACCAGAGTCAATGTCGTGAAGTTGTGTAGTACTGCTATTGTGCTCACTGTGAACCATTTTGCACAACTAATCGTGCATTTTCATCATACAATATTTTCAGTTGACATTATCTTGCCCTTAACACTAGAAGTCCCAGCATTTTTCTGTCTACCTAGAAGACCCAGAGAGGGGTCATTTGGCCCGACGCTTTTCCCGAATACACTAATCACTCATTTTGTTATGGTAATGAGGCTGTTAGGGGCAGTTTGTCTAGGTAGACAGAAAAATTATACATGTGGGAAATGCCGAAAGGAGCAATGGCAGTGCCAGGATTGTGAGTGACTGCTCAAATGTATGTCAGTCACGTTTACATGGACATGGTTTTTCATTCTTTGTAAATATGCTTTTTTCTTTGTAAATTTTTTTTTTTAAACTATTTTTGGCACACAAAAATAACAATTGCTTCTGCAACAACCCTCCACACCAAAACTGGGAAAACAGTTGCTTTTTCATTCTTTGTAAATATGTTTTGTTTTGTATTTTTTTTAACAATAAATGTCAGAGTGTTGATCCCTTCATTCTGTTGATCCTTGCAAAAACACACACAACCTACCTCAGAACTAAAGCTTGAGCTGTAAGGTCCCCTCCCCCACACAGGCTCAAGTGGCCCCCTGCCGTGTGCCACTAACAGCCACATTTTCATAACAAAAGGAGTGTCCACAGGGGGGACTAGGGGTCAAATGACCCTCTTGTGTGTTTTCTAGGTAAAAATGTCAATTGACCCTTCTCTGGGACTTCGCGTGTTAAAGGGGAACTGCACTTTTTGGGGGGAATTTCGCTTATCAATCAATCAATCAATCAATCATGTTTATTTATATAGCCCTAAATCACAAGTGTCTCAAAGGGCTGCACAAGCCACAACGACATCCTCGGTACAGAGCCCACATACGGACAAGGAAAAACTCACCCCAGTGAGACATCGATGTGAATGACTATGAGAAACCTTGGAGAGGACCGCATATGTGGGTAACCACCCCCCCCCCTCTAGGGGAGACCTAAAGCAATGGATGTCGAGTGGGTCTGACATAATATTGTGAAAGTCCAGTCCACAGTGGATCCAACACATCAGCGAGAGTCCAGTCCATAGTGGTCCAGTCCATTGTGGTATTGTTCACAATCATTATGAAAGACATGATGGATATTTTTTTTATGCATTCTAACTCGTAAATAAACATAAATAAAAGTACACTGACAGTGGAGCTAATGAGTGGTCCTCTATTCCGCTCAAAAAACCCAATAAAATACTCCATTTAGTGACTTGAATATTAACCAAGTATTAGTGATATTGTTATTATAAGACAGACTATTTATAGCGGCGCCGTCATCACAAACTTGTGTGCCAATGTGGAGTCCTTGCTTGTCAATCAATCAATCAATTAATCAAAGTTTATTCATATAGCCCTATATCACAAGTGTCTCAAAGGGCTGCACAAGCAACGACGACGTCCTTGGCTCAGATCCCACATCAGGGCAAGAAAAAACTCAACCCGATGGGATACAATGAAGAAACCTTGGAGAAACCCCCCCCCGGGTGACCGGTGCAATTGACGTCGAGTGGATCTAGTTAATAGTGTGAGAGTCCAGTCCATAGTGGGGCCAGCAGGGGATCATTTTGAGTGGAGACAAGTCAGCAACGCAGAGACGTCCCCAACTGATGCACAGATGAGTGGTCCACCCCGGGTCCCGACATCATCTGTGGTCACCTAATAATCAATCAATCTTTA
The DNA here is from genome assembly GCF_033978785.1 of Entelurus aequoreus. NCBI lineage: Eukaryota > Metazoa > Chordata > Actinopteri > Syngnathiformes > Syngnathidae > Entelurus > Entelurus aequoreus. The sequence goes on along the minus strand of NC_084739.1, from coordinate 46,433,183 downwards.
TTCCACATCATAAACTTTGCCTCTCACCTGGATAGTAGAAGGATGGAAATGTATTTCGACATGTTGGTACACTCTTGGCCATTTTCCACCGCAGGAACTTTTTAAGGAACTTCCCCATTTACCCTGGTAAATAAAGTTCCCCCTGTGTTTCCATCAAAAACAACCCGGGTAGATTTAGTTCTTCAGGAACTTTTCGAAGCTATCCTGAACCTTTCTGGGGGCGGGCTGTGCTGTCAAACGCTGATTGGTTGAACACCACTGGGGGCGTTCCTAAAACGTATTTTTTAAACATGCGACCGCCATTGCGGAGTATGCCAGGACAACTTGTTTATTTCTTATGTATTGCCAGAGGTGGGTAGTAATGCGCTACATTTACTCCGTTACATCTACTTGAGCAACTTTTGGGATTAATTGTACTTCTAAGAGTAGTTTAATGCAACATACTTTTACTTCTACTTGAGTATATTTATAGAGAAGAAACGCTACTTTTACTCCGCTCCATTTATCTACATTCAGCTCGCTAATCGATACTGATTTTTATCGATCTGTTATGTTATTTTTGTTATGTTATGTTATTTTCATTTATTATGCGCCCCCCAACCAACTGTTACATCAGCCCGGGGCGCAGCCCGACTTGGAGAAACAAAAAAAAAACAGAAACAGAGACTGAGACACACAAAGGAATCTAAACTAAACATTTAAGACTCACAATGAAAACATAGATTAAAAGTCATCTGCGGTAAAAAGGTGAGTTTTAAGCCGTGCTCTAAAAGAGTCCAGAGTGGTGGCGGACTTAACACTCAGGGGGAGCTTATTCCACAACCTAGGTGCCATCACTGAGAAAGCACGGTCTCCCCTTGTCACTAGGTTTGACCGTGGGACCTTCAGGGTCATCTGGTTGTCTGATCTAAGGCAACGACCCAGCCTGGAGCTGGTGGGTTGGTCCAGGAGATCTTTAATATAAGCTGGGGCGAGACCATTGAGCGCTTTGAAGACGAACATGACGATCTTAAATTTCACTCTACGCTTCACTGGGAGCCAGTGAAGGGAGGAGAGGATGGGATGTTAATGCACGCTTTGTTTGTTTTGGTTTGTCAGACAGACCTTCAAAGTAGGATCTATCGCATGCCTGCGTTTCACCAATCAGATGGAGTCACTGGTGACGTTGGACCAATCAAACAGAGCCAGGTGGTCACATGACCGTCACACGTGGACCCCGACTTAAACAAGTTGAAAGACTTATTCGGGTGTTACCATTTAGTGGTCAATTGTACGGAATATGTACTGTACTGTGCAATTTACTAATAAAAGTCTCAATCAATCAATCAAAAGTGTGAAGGAAAAAAGACACTTTTTTATTTCAACCATACCTCCCGTCAAAAGCCTAAAGACTGACCGCACAGTTCCTGTCTTCACAATAAAAGTGCTGCTCCATCGCGCCTGTGCTAACAAAATAAGAGTTTACGAAAGCCAGCGCAAACAAGCTAGCAAGCTTCGGAGTTTGCCGCCAATGTATTTCTTGTAAAGTGTATAAAAACGAATATGGAACCTGGACAAATAAGATGGCAAAAACCAACCACTTTCATGTGATATTAGACAGAAAGGAGGAACTTTTTTTCTCCTCCATTTGAAAACGTGGACGTTATCAGCACTGCTGTCTGATTCCAATCAATGCAAGTCATTACAATCAGGTAATACACCAACTTATATTCTTGTCTTCATGAAAGAAAGGAATCTATATGTTAAACATGCATGTATATTCATTAAAACACCTTTAACATGTGAACAAAAACAGCAAAATAAATAAATATAAATTATATATTGTATATATAAATGTATGTATGTATATATATACAGGTATATATAAATGTATGTATATATATATATATATATATATATATATATATATATATATATATATATATATATATATATATATATATATATATATATATATATATATATATATATATATGTGTGTATGTATATGTATATGTATATGTATATATGAGGTAGATCACCTCGACTTGGTCATTTATTAAGTAATTGATTAACGTTGAAAAACTTATTGGGGTGTTACCATTTAGTGGTCAATTGTACGGAATATGTACTGTACTGTGCAATCTACTAATACAAGTTTCAATCAATCAATCAATCAATGCCTACTGAGCCTATGGTGCTGTTAAGTTATTGTGGCTCATTTTGCCTTAATTTTTTTTAATTTTAATGTATTATTATTTAATATACATTATTGCTTTAGTTGCTTAAGAGATATTCCTGGCTCTGAATTTGCTCATTGCTATTTTTATGCATTATTTGTTGTCGTCATCATTAAACGAACAGGTTACTCATCAGTTACTCAGTACTTGAGTAGTTTTTTCACAACATACTCTAACTCAAGTAAATATTTGGGTGACTACTCCTTACTTTTACTTGAGTAATACATCTCTAAAGTAACAGTACTCTTACTTGAGTACAATTTATGGCTACTCTACCCACCTCTGTGTATTTCTAGTACAACAAACTTGACAATGAAGAGAAAAAACAACGGAGGGAACTTTCGACTTGTAGCAACTTTTGTGGGGCATCCTTGTGCTGAGGAACGCTGATCAGCGGAACTATCTTGCAGTGTTATTACACAGTCATAGTCTTTAAACTGCATGCAGTTGATTGTTGTTTATTACTTTCAAACGCCTAATTTCGATACGCGAAGCTACGAGACGTGGACAGACTCTTTTAAACGTATTCACGGAGGAGGACGAAGTTGGACTCGAAGCAATAACCTCAGCTGTGGTATAGCTCGGTTGGTAGAGCGGCTGTGCCAGCAACTTCTGGGTTGCAGGTTCGATCCCCGCTTCCGCCATCCTAGTCACTGCCGTTGTGTCCTTGGGCAAGACACTTTCACCTACCTGCTCCCAGTGCCACCCACACTGGTTTAAAAATGTAACTTAGATATTGGGTTTCACAATGTAAAGCGCTTTGAGTCACTTGAGAAAAGCGCTATATAAATATAATTCACTTCACTTCACCCAGCTGCGTCCTACTCTGACTTTGTTGGATAGATGTGGAAGGAGGCAGTACACAGGTGGAATGAAGGTACATGGCATTCATTAAGATTAAGATTAAAGATTAAAGTACCAATGATTGTCACACACACACTAGATGTGGTGAAATTTGTCCTCTGCATTTGACCCATCCCCTTGGGGAGCAGTGGGCAGCAGCGGCGCCGCGCCCGGGAATCATTTTGGTGATTTAACCCCCAACTCCAACCCTTGATGCTGAGTGCCAAGCAGGGAGGTTATGGGTCCCATTAGGTATGACTCGGCTGGGATTTGAACTCCAACCTACCGATCTCAGGGCGGACACTCTAACCACTAGGCCACTGATTATTAACTAATTAATTTATTACATGTTGTAAAAGTAGTCAGTGACACTTTATTTGTGTAGTTATTAGTTTCAACCCGAGTAAACAGAATGCTAATGCTAACAAGCTAACGCTAAAGCCGATGTGTTCACTTTGTCGGCGTGGGATGAACACTGACATTTATTATTTATATATTGTTATAAATATATGACCCTTACTGACAGGACGACTTTCTGACTGTTGGACATTGCACACAAAAGCCTGACTTTATATGAACAATTTGGTACACTTTATTTTTTAAATCATATCGTTTTGTATATTATTGTTTTTTATTCCATTTACTTACTTTTACTAAATGAACTCTGACCTAATATTGTCCGTTTATTTACATGGTATGAGTGTAGAAATATACTAAACCACTCCTCCATACGTCATCAGTCTGATTTGTATAAACTACCCTGAACTGAAACATGCGGTGGAAACACAAACCACACAATTCTACAGGAACCCACAGATCCTAAACTTTTGGTGGAAAAGGGCCTATTGACACCCAGTTTAGACCCGGGAATGGCGAGAGCGACACAAAAAGATTCTTATTCTAAATGGTGATATATGAACATCCAAGCAGCCGGCATCTTAATGACAGCAGACCTTGTACAGTAAGTTATGTTTTATTATGTTTGTTGGCTCTCAAAGTCTGCAGTGAGTAGTAATTAGTGATGTTGTTAAAAAAAGCGAACATTGTGATGAGTTTTTTAATTTAATATATGTTTAATGCGTATGATTAAAATGAGCAAAATATGTAAATATTAAATGTATATTATAAATCACATTATAAGTACATCATGTATATAAAACCTTAATGGAGGTGTTTGGATGTTTTTTAAGGGCTTTATAGGCAGAATAGAGCGGCTTTCATAGGCTACATTGTAAGCATTTGATCGCATGTATTTACTATTTAGAATGCATTAAAAAATATCTATTCGTCATTTCTTTC